>NC_051219.1:649347-694347 GCF_015220715.1 Pygocentrus nattereri
CATCCCTCGACCTGTTAAACTCGGCGAATAAACAGCGTGCAGCAGGGAGGGTCTCTGTGGAGGACGTGTGACTGATTTACACTCGGAGCATCAACAACGACCTGGAACTAGACTGTCAATTGATTCAATCTATATTGCATTTCATCCACTTAAACATTTAAATCAATCATTTATTTAAACTGCATCAGTTGCCCGATAGAAGCAATTAGTTAACCAACTCGCTGCAAACAGTTCATTCATCCATTCATTTTCACTCATCCATTTGTGTTAGAATTCATTGTCAATTCAAACAAACATTTCATGATCATCTTTGTTTAAACTGTATTCTGATTAATTTATTTAACCCATTCATTTCATTTCATACATCCATTCACTTAAACTATGATTCAGTCGTTCACACTCCAATCTAATTCATCCATTTATTTGAACTATTCTTAAATCAGTCCTTCATTTCTCCTGCGCTTTAATTCACATTATACTCCAGTCCTTGCGGGTCAAAGCTCTGCAGACTTCAGCTCAGTGCCTCATTAGACAGGCCTGATTCAGCTCGTCAGCTAATTAACACAGTCTTCATTAACCAAACTCAGGACTTTAATACCATCACTGACTATCACCTGCCTCACTGTTAAACACGTTTAAATAAACAGCAACTCAGTTGTCACGGTAACAGAGTCAGTGCTGGTGTACAATGACCACTGTCCAGCTCCGACTCTCTCCTGAGTTACGTAACCTGAGGTCATACACAGTCTGCTGTGGGACTCGTGATTGAGCCTGATATGAGGGTAATCCCACATTCCTGTCCTAATCCCAAATATTCCTGCTGTTCCGGATTACAGCCGCCCTGTTTGGGTCCGGCTCTGCCTTCTGATTGGTCAGTCTGCTCTACATTGGCCACAGCTGGACGCAGAACACGCCCTCTTACATAATAGTTGCCACGGTGATTCATGCAAACTGACAGATTACATTTTTATAAATTAAAGAGTGAATAATCTGACCAGCGCAGTGACCAGTCAGAGGTGATGTGTGTGTATAAACAGGTCATTAATAAAAGATTAGATATTATTACACACACGGATCAGTTACCTAACGCATCATCTCTACACACACTGCGATTTAATACTGGCTTCTGAGACTAAGCACCACACCGTTATTACTCGTATATTAATATTTTGTTTCTGATTTTTCTCAGGCAGACTTGAAGATAACGGCATCAACTCCAGGATCATTGGCTGATCGGGAACAGTGGACTTGATATATCTTATGGTTTGTACATACAATTTCAGCATAACAATTGAAGCTTGTATTCTTCCTCAAAGGAATGCGAAACTTTGCGGCCAACAGTTTGGACACCCCTCTTATGACCACCAGAATATACGCGACTCCCTAGCAACCAACTGGAACACTGAATAACCACCCAGCAACACCCTAGGAACCGTTTACTACAGCAACCATCCAGCAACACGTTAGGAACTGTATACTACAGCAACGAGCCAGCAACACCCTAGGAACCATATAGTACAGCTACCACCTAGCAACACCCTAGGAACCATATACTACAGCAACCATCCAGCAACACCCTAGGAACTGTATACTACAGCAACCATCCAGCAACACCCTAGGAACTGTATACTACTGCAACACCCTAGGAACCATATACTACAGCAACCATCCAGCAACACGTTAGGAACTGTATACTACAGCAACGAGCCAGCAACACCCTAGGAACCGTATAGTACAGCTACCACCCAGCAACACCCTAGGAACCATATACTACAGCAACCATCCAGCATCACCCTAGGAACTGTATACTACAGCAACCATCCAGCAACACCCTAGGAACTGTATACTATAGCAACACCCTAGGAACCATATACTACAGCAACCACCCAGCAACACCTTAGGAACTGTATACTACAGCAACACCCTAGGAACCATATACTACAGCAACCATCCAGCAACACCCTAGGAACTGTATACTACAGCAACCATCCAGCAACACCCTAGGAACCATATACTACAGCAACCATCCAGCAACACCCTAGGAACCATATACTACAGCAACCATCCAGCAACACCCTAGGAACCATATACTACAGCAACCACCCAGCAACACCTTAGGAACTGTATACTACAGCAACACCCTAGGAACCATATACTACAGCAACCACCCAGCAACACCTTAGGAACTGTATACTACAGCAATGAACCAGCAAAACCCTGGGAATGGTATAGTACAGCTACCACCCAGCAACATCATAGGAACTGTATACTACAGCAACGAGCCAGCAACACCCTAGGAGCCGTATAGTACAGCTACCACCCAGCAACACCCTAGGAGCCGTATAGTACAGCTACCACCTAGCAACACCCTAGGAACCATGAACTGCAGCAACCACCCAGCAACACCCTAGGAACCATATACTACTGCAAGCATCTAGCAACACCTTAGGAACCATATACTACAGCAACAACCCAGCAACACCTTAGGAACTGTATACTACAGCTACCACCCAGCAACACACTAGGAACCATATACTACAGCAACCACCCAGCAACACCTTAGGAACTGTATACTACAGCAACACCCTAGGAACCATATACTACAGCAACCACCCAGCAACACCCTAGGAACCATATACTACAGCAACCACCCAGCAACACCCTAGGAACCATATACTACAGCAACCACCCAGCAACACCTTAGGAACTGTATACTACAGCAACACCCTAGGAACCATATACTACAGCAACCATCCAGCATCACCCTAGGAACTGTATACTACAGCAACCATCCAGCAACACCCTAGGAACTGTATACTACAGCAACACCCTAGGAACCATATACTACAGCAACCACCCAGCAACACCTTAGGAACTGTATACTACAGCAACACCCTAGGAACCATATACTACAGCAACCATCCAGCAACACCCTAGGAACTGTATACTACAGCAACCATCCAGCAACACCCTAGGAACCATATACTACAGCAACCATCCAGCATCACCCTAGGAACTGTATACTACAGCAACCATCCAGCAACACCCTAGGAACTGTATACTACAGCAACACCCTAGGAACCATATACTACAGCAACCACCCAGCAACACCCTAGGAACTGTATACTACAGCAACCATCCAGCAACACCCTAGGAACCATATACTACAGCAACCATCCAGCAACACCCTAGGAACCATATACTACAGCAACCACCCAGCAACACCTTAGGAACTGTATACTACAGCAACACCCTAGGAACCATATACTACAGCAACCACCCAGCAACACCTTAGGAACTGTATACTACAGCAATGAACCAGCAAAACCCTGGGAATGGTATAGTACAGCTACCACCCAGCAACATCATAGGAACTGTATACTACAGCAACGAGCCAGCAACACCCTAGGAGCCGTATAGTACAGCTACCACCCAGCAACACCCTAGGAGCCGTATAGTACAGCTACCACCTAGCAACACCCTAGGAACCATGAACTGCAGCAACCACCCAGCAACACCCTAGGAACCATATACTACTGCAAACATCTAGCAACACCTTAGGAACCATATACTACAGCAACAACCCAGCAACACCCTAGGAACCATATACTACAGCAACCACCCAGCAACACCCTAGGAACCATATACTACAGCTACCACCCAGCAACACCCTAGGAACCATATACTACAGCAACCACCCAGCAACACCTTAGGAACTGTATACTACAGCAACACCCTAAGAACCATATACTACAGCAACCATCCAGCAACACCCTAGGAACTGTACACTACAGCAACACCCTAGGAACCATATACTACAGCAACCACCCAGCAACACCTTAGGAACTGTATACTACAGCAATGAACCAGCAAAACCCTGGGAATGGTATAGTACAGCTACCACCCAGCAACATAATAGGAACTGTATACTACAGCAACGAGCCAGCAACACCCTAGGAGCCGTATAGTACAGCTACCACCTAGCAACACCCTAGGAACCATGAACTGCAGCAACCACCCAGCAACACCCTAGGAACCATATACTACTGCAACCATCTAGCAACACCTTAGGAACCATATACTACAGCAACAACCCAGCAACACTCTAGGAACTATATACTACAGCAACCACACTGCAACACCCTAGGAACTGTATACTACAGCACCCACCCTGTAATACCCTAGGAAAGGTATACTACAGCACCCACCCTGTAATACCCTAGGAAAGGTATACTACAGCACCCACCCTGTAATACCCTAGGAACTGTATACTACCGCATCCACCCTGTAATACCCTAGGAACTGTATACTACAGTAACAACCCAGCAACACCCCAGGAACCATATACTGCAGCAACCACCCAGCAACACTCTAGGAACCACATATTACAGCAACCACCTGGAATACCACAAAAGTGGCCTAGCAACCACCAGAGACACCATAGAAGCTTTTTCCAACACCCTATCAACCAGCTAGGAACACCTTAGTATCTACCTAGTATACAATAGCAACCCCCTTAAATAGTGTCATCTTTTTAAAAATGGTTCTTTAGCAAAGAGAAGAGTTCTTCTATTATTTCAAGCTTGACATAACAACAGAAGGACCCTTACGCACATCTACAGCACATTCTCCAACAATCTGAAAAAGGCTTTCATCATGAAAGAGTTCTGAGTGTTCATGATTCTATATAGAATCACTTTCGTTATTAAAAGAACCGATGAAGAACCATCTTTTTTAAGCATGTACCAGAGATCCAAAGTAACCACCTACCAGCTATCTGGGGGATTAAACTGGCCTTAAACGGTGCAATCACTGATTATGACCCTAACCTAAACCACTACCGTTTGGTGATGTGTTTAATTTAAATAAAAAATAACTTCAGTCAGAATAAAAGCAGAACTGATCATGTTAAAGATTTTAATTCACCGAAATACAAATCATAATCACAGAACATGGCAGTATGATCACATTCAGTCCTTAACCATTAGAACTGTGTTAAAAGCAGCTTCGCTCCAGTCCGTCCTCAGATCAAACAGCCTGAATCCGAACAACAGCAACAAATCAGACAGTCTGAACGTGGTTACTCATGAATATTTAAATTAGAGTGGAGGAACAGGCACCTCATTGGACAGCTGGAGGAATCAGACTGCACAGGAAAAAAAGCAATAAATATGAACAATATTTTACACAATACAAACAGACAGGCGCCCCCCGGTGGTAGCAGTGGTCCTCAGGCTGCACGGACGCTGAAGAAGGGCAGCGCTCTGATGAAGGAATCCAGCCTGCTGGAGAACAGTTCGCTCTGCAGGGTCTCTCCCAGCATGCACAGCGGGTTCTTCACTATGTACTCCACATACACCTGTAAATAAACACACACCCCCACACAGAGCAGAGCAGGTACTATAACACTTGGTAAGCAATAACTAAGCATTATAACATGGCTTGGTAAGCAGCCTGAATGCTGTCTCCATGTTGGAAAATTGGTGTATCTTATTTTCAGCTCAAATCAGGTCAAAGTTTATTTATATAGTTGTTTTTACAGCAGCCGCTGTTACAAGGCAGCTTTACAGAATATTCTGGGTCTAATTGCCCATGAGTGTCACCAGTGGAGGCAATGGCAGGAAAAACTCCCTAAGACCAAGAGGAAAAAGCACTAGCCATGTTTACATGCAGCCTAATAATCCATTAATAATCCAACTAATAGCTCAATCAGAATAGAATGTTTGTGTGTAAACACCTCAGTCGGAATAGTCTAGTCTGATTGAGGCCATTCGAAATACAGTTTCTATCTGACTGAACAAGGTGGGCAATCCTGTAAATAATCCATTAAACAGAAGAATAATTTCCGTGTAAGCACCTGTATCCGATTACATTCCCTATCGGAAAGTTTCAGTCCGTTCTGCATGTGCGTCGCGTCACAGTGAGAGTTTATACCGTTCAACACGGCGGAGCAGAAACTGGTCTGCAGAGGAGACGAAGTTCATGCTCTGATCTTTAAAAGACGGCGGTGGGACGGACGTCCAGCTTATGCGTCTCAGAGCACGACGTCTTCCTCTCGGCCTTCTCTAATAAGGACATGTGAAGGACGTTTTCCTGAGTCTGACGTCATTTTAAAGCAGTTAAAAACACAAGCACTGCTCACTGCTGCTCATCTCACTCTGACTGGACCTCACGGGATGTTCACTGTCATGGTAACGTTTACACTAAGCGGTTCTCTACGCATTGCGTGATTGTTGAGTAGAGTGAGAATAAACACCTCAGTCAGAATCTGTACTCAATCAGATTGGAGAAAATCCCTGCATGCAAACACAGACAGTGAGAGGAACCAAGACCCCAAAAGGGAACCCATCCTCTTCTGGTCCACACCAGATACCAAGGAATAACAGCAGCGTTAGCGTCAAGTTTCACTGCAGGTTTGCAGGACGTCTCAGCAGTCTGACACTCACACACACTCACACACACTCACACACACTCACACACACTCGGACTGACCGTGCTGTAGAGCTGGTGTAGAATGTCCCTGCAGTTCGGGACCCCCAGGTCAGTGTTCATCACCAGCTTAATGCCCGTGGGGGTCTCATAATAGTGAAGTTTGTACCGACTCGTCTGGAAGGCGATAAACCCGTCCTTCCTGAAACAGAGTCAAGGAAACGAACACAAGCATACAGCCAACACAGTGTTCAGCTCAGAACACGTCCCGTTACCAACAGCAAAGGCTGCAGTGCAGCGTCTCAAAATTCAGGGGGTTCCTGATAATAAACTTATGAAGTTACGCTGAAAACCAGACTCAAAGCCACAATCAGCTTCTGTCTCTGGTGGTTTTAACTAACTAGAGCTGCAGCTCTGCTCTGCCTCAGGGTGGCGCTGTAGTAAACTGGTTCACCCACTTGGTCCTTCATAGTCTAGAAACCGTAACTGTGCCCGGATTCCTCTGAAAAACTTTCCAATGAGCTGCAGCAGAAAAGACATGTACTGACAGCTACGGAGAGCTTGTACTCTTTTCTTCTTTTCTATGGGGGTCCAGAGAGTCATGAAATCATGACTTATTTGTGATGTCAAGATAACGAAAGTTGCTTTCTCAAGATCACAACTTACTTGTCTTATCAAAAGCTGTTTTCTCAAAATCACAATTATGCATCATTATCAGAAATTTTCTCGAGGTCAAAACTTATTTTTATCATGATCTCAAGATAGCAGAAGTTGCTTTCTCGACATAACTCGACAATCTTGAAATCACCAGATAAATAAGCTGTGATCTTGGGAAAACAACTTTTGTTATCTTGTCATCACAAGATAATTCATTTTCATGATCTCTGAATCAATTCGGAGAGTTGTATGTACCTCACAGCCTCTCCGGACTTCTGTAGTTTACGACAAAGACAAACTTAGACCCGTAATAGAAAACCAGCGTACAGTGACCTTATAACCTGCACAGTAAGGCCAAGCTGATTGGACAGCAGCCTTTTATGACATCATCATCATCTTTAATCACTCTTTTTAAATTTAACTTGAGTAAAGCCCCCCCTACGCTTGAGTAAAGCTCCCCCCCCACAGTCACAGGGCTGGAGGATACATGTCAAGTGGAGACATCTTGCTGACGAAGGAGCGGATGGAGAACAGCATCCCGTACATCAGCTTAAACTCCTGAACACAAACACAGAACAGCAGCCGTTACTTCTCTGGGTTTAACACAGTACAGGCCTCAGCTCTGCTCCTCACTCAGACCTGATCTTCCCAACACTCATCAGGGCCCCTGACCTGGACAGACACACAGGTCCTGTTTGAAGATGCCTTTGACGAGGAGAAGCACCCAGGCAGGGAGACTCAGCTGTAAAAACACAATTAAAATAACAGATAAAGTGAAGCTCAAAGGCCTGGACCTAACTGTGACCCTGGCCTGTAATCATTTTTAAATACGTTACTTCCTCGCTTTGAAATGCTGACGTGAATAAAAGTGTGAAAGACAATCAGAGTAACATTGTAAGGCTTGGAAATAAAGGTGTTCAAAGTGCTCATGGAATCTGCAGGTAATGGCGCACAAATCACTAGGTAACTCACTAGGAGGAGCGGGGAGGAGCCAGGTGATGACCCCTCCTTGGTCAGGGTAGAGTTTAAGAGTTGAGGGTGTTGGTCAGTTGCTGCCTGGACCGACTCGGATTAACACTTGTTCGTTGGGAAGCCTTAACAGGCCCTTTTCCCATTTCCACATTTTTCCTGCCGGAAGTTCTCGTTGCAGTAACAACAGCACCGGTGACGAGTTGAGCGTGAACAGCTCGCTGGAGTGTCCGAGAGTCTTTGAACAGCCTCGTCTCAGTTTCAGTGGTTTGCCAGCTGATGATGAAAACGAGTTTGTGAACTTAACGAAGGGATAAAGTTTGTCATACGGAGTAAAAGACGCGCCGCTGACTGACGTTACACTGAATGCAGTTTGTGGTGTAAAGTCGCTGCTTCAGCCGCTTTCAGTGGAACGGTTTTCATTTCCTCCCTCCAAGCTGTCGGTATCTGAGCGAGCGAGAGCTCAGCGGGGAGCAGGTGCTCTTCACTGGAACCGGTGGTGGTGTAAAAGGTCTACAGTGGTGCTACGGACCCCGACGACCCCGTGTCCCCACTGGGGTGTGTGCGTTTAGCTTTTTGACGCTTATTCTAGTTTATCGCTAGTGAGCCGTTTCAGCATCTCCAGCTAACACGGCTAATATGCTGACCGTCCCCCGGGGTCATTCACTCTGATCAGCTCTCAGCTGATCATCATTAGAGCGAGACGAAGGAGGAAAAAGTTGAGAGGTGTCTTCACTGTTTACCAGCTTACTGGTTCTCCAATCTAGGACCACGTATGAAAGTGGCTCGCACCTGATTTGAGAAGATGACATCTGTCTGTCCACACTAAAGCAAACCATCTGATCTGCGTCACTTCAGTCCACTGATGTGAACACAGCCTTACAGGGCCAGGCCTGTTACACTGTACTCTCCGCTAAGCTTCCCATAAATGCAGCTTTATTGCTGCTTTATCAGCGGTTCTGTTTCGGTTCCTTCACTACCAGTTTGCTGCTTTTATGATCATGACGATTAAACTGGAACTGGTTCGGTTTGAAAGTAAGCTGGAGCCAAAATCACAGTCAGACTGGCAAGACCTGGGAAATTACCAGCACTGAAAACTTATTATTATTATTATTAATAAAAAAGGTTATATAAGTAGCACTTTTTCTACATTAAAATGCAGATGAACATACTTTACAAGGAGTCATGGGCTGGAGGTCAGCCTCATGACCAGAAGGTTGCCGACAGGGCTGTCCACTGCTAAAACCGAACTTGGATTCTAATTCAGATCAGACGACGGGGTGTAAATGGGGTCTGACTGTCATTAAAGACCAAGTGCTAAAACCGAACTTGGATTCTAATTCAGACCAGACGACGGGGTGTAAACGGGGTCTGACTGTCATTAAAGACCAAGTGCTAAAACCGAACTTGGATTCTAATTCAGACCAGACGACGGGGTGTAAACGGGGTCTGACTGTCATTACAGACCAAGTGCTAAAACCGAACTTGGATTCTAATTCAGATCAGACGACCGGGTGTAAACGGGGTCTGACTGTCATTACAGACCAAGTGCTAAAACCGAATCTGGATTCTAATTCAGATCAGACGACGGGGTGTAAACGGGGTCTGACTGTCATTACAGACCAAGTGCTAAAACCGAACTTGGATTCTAATTCAGATCAGACGACCGGGTGTAAACGGGGTCTGACTGTCATTACAGACCAAGTGCTAAAACCGAATCTGGATTCTAATTCAGATCAGACGACGGGGTGTAAACGGGGTCTGACTGTCATTACAGACCAAGTGCTAAAACCAAACTTGGATTCTAATTCAGACCAGACGACCGGGTGTAAACGGGGTCTGACTGTCATTACAGACCAAGTGCTAAAACCGAATCTGGATTCTAATTCAGATCAGACGACGGGGTGTAAACGGGGTCTGACTGTCATTACAGACCAAGTGCTAAAACCGAATCTGGATTCTAATTCAGATCAGACGACGGGGTGTAAACGGGGTCTGACTGTCATTACAGACCAAGTGCTAAAACCAAACTTGGATTCTAATTCAGACCAGACGACCGGGTGTAAACGGGGTCTGACTGTCATTACAGACCAAGTGCTAAAACCGAACTTGGATTCTAATTCAGATCAGACGACGGGGTGTAAACGGGGTCTGACTGTCATTACAGACCAGTAAATATACAGGAAGTGCCAGTTTAATCCAGAACCGAGCCTAGTGTGTATGACGGGGCGTAAGGAGGTTCTCTGTGTTCATTCTGTGCAGGTTCTCACCTCCTCTTTGGAGATCCCCGCCTGCTTCTTACGGTTCCACTCGCTGTAGTGCAGACAGGTTCCGTTGCGGTCAAATATGTACAGATTATGGACAGTCATCTGCAGGACAGAGGGGGAACATCAGGGAGCCCTTAGAACCCTAACATGGTCATTTTAACAGAATACATCAGCGGGTAAAGCGAGATCCTTCATTCTGCTGGCCTGTCTTACTGCACCACATGCCTCATTTTGGAGCTTCGGCGTTTTAGACCAAAATTCTCCCCGAACAGGTCTCGATTCTCCGGCCCACCTTAAATGGCAACTACAGCCGCTGACTTACTGCTGTAGTGCTGCACCGTTTAAGGCGGACCGGGGAAGTCGAATCGGGAGCTGGCCTCGTCCTCCTCGCAGCAGGAGCACCACCTCTGTTCTCCACCCGCCGAGACCGTTCGCTTCTGTACCTTCGGCTTCGTGTCGCTTCGCAAAGCTTTAAAATGACGATAAAAACCCATTTATTTCACTGTGAATGAGCGATAAACAGCTCCCGAGCACAAGCTGCAGCGCACAAACGGCTCTCCGGCCGCTCTAAAGGCGCTCTTACCGGGGAGCCGCGGTTTATAGAGTTAAAGACTTTCTGTAGAGAGAAAAGTGAAGAATATTCGAGTATTTTGCGAGTTATTTACCTTCCGTCTTGATCCAGCAGCAGCCGAGAGGCGGAGGAAGCGCTGTGTTCTAATAAGCGCCCTAGTGCACTCGCTACGTCTCCCGGGTGTGGCGCGTGTCCCGAGCGCCCTCTGCTCCCTCGCTAGGCGCTCTAGCTAGGGCACTAGTTCGCTTATTGGACGGTGATGCCCATGTTCGCCTTTGCCTGTGAATAATGCTCTACTTTACAGTAAACAAAGATAAATACTCAAGACAGACGTTCATTTAAATCGTTGTGTCTTTGATGTCAGCACAACATCAGCCATGCTTGAGTGTTTATTTCTCCTTAAATTCACATTACGGGTTCTTTCCAAACAGGCACGTGTGCGGGCAGCTTCCTCGCTCAGGACTCCGAAGGAACAGCAAGTGGATTTTTTAGAAATTGCTGCGGTTTCGGAGGATTTAACTATTTTAGTGTTTTTAGTTTTATACTCTGTTTAGTTTTATACTCTAACATTGTGAAGCTCTAGTGAGGGCAAAAATGACACTCTGTGAAGCTTCTTATTGAGTTTAATCTTCATTTTATTTCTTTATGTTGGTGCTACAAAGGAAAAGAGCAGGTAAACAGCACAGCAGGAGCAAAGATTATACCAGGAAAAAATAACGATGCTTATAAAAAGATTTCTG
Organism: Pygocentrus nattereri; assembly: GCF_015220715.1. Lineage (NCBI taxonomy): Eukaryota > Metazoa > Chordata > Actinopteri > Characiformes > Serrasalmidae > Pygocentrus > Pygocentrus nattereri. The sequence continues at coordinate 660,981 of NC_051219.1, forward strand.
GATAAAACCGAAACAGACCCGCGCTAAGAGTCCATTAACTGCGGATTTCAAACGCGGTGCCCATCAGTGACACCTGCTGGACAGAGGGAGGCACAGCAGCTACACGTGTAAGGCCCAAATTCGTTCCTCCGAGTTATTCACTGTTTATTACGCACTAAAGACAAATAACAACACGTTCCCTGCAGAAAAAGACCATTAAAACCATTAGGATTAAGATGCTTTCTAATGGGGATTGGCCTAATTGACACATTTAGATTCCATCAGAGTCCTAAATGCTGTGATATCAACCCTCAGGAAAACACAGGACACCACTACGGACTATTAGACACCACCAGGAGGCAGCAGAACCTTGTAACGGTTACTTTGAGGATAGTTTCGGGCTGGTTTGCCTGTGTGTATATATGGGATGCAGGCAGTGCTTCAAAGGCTTGGTTTCTTTGCTGCTCTGGAACATTTCCTGAATCCTGGTATCAGTCATGAGCCACAGATACCCCCCGAGCTCCCAGGCCTGCAGCAGGAAACCCACGCCTTACTGTTCTGCAGAGATACGTCTCTGAGCGCTGACAGTCAAACACGGCATGAGAGCGCCATGCTGGGGGAACGAGCTCAGAGAACCTTCACAGAACCTGAACAGAGGCTGAAATACAAGCAATGGAGAAAAAGCTCCGCCCACCCAGACATGCCCCTGCCTGTGGGTTTAATTCACTGTTATGAGCTGGTCTTTAGGATAATCGTCAACAAGCTGCTTCTGTACTCACTCACTAACAATGATGCAGCCCCGCCCCTTTAGGTAAACACCCACCTCCCTTCCACAGATGTAGCGCCACCCCTTTAGATGTAGTCCCGCCCCCATCAGGTGCTATACCACCTCTTTTTAGGTAAAACCCCATTTGCCTTCCACATATAAAGCCCCACCCCCTTTCACTGTAACCCATCTCCCATACATATAGCCCCTCCCCATGCTTAGCCCCACCACTACAGCTGTAATCCACCTCCCTTAGAAATTAGGCCCACCCACATTTTTAGCCCCACGCCTTCTCGATCAACAATAGTACCGCCTCGGTTGGCCGGTTTTTATCCCATCTTCTTTCCACATGTGTAGCCCCACCCCTTCAGCTGTAACCCGCCTCCCTTAGATATAACCCCACCTCTTCATGTTAAGCCACACCTCCTTCAGATGTAGCCCATCCTTCCTCACTGTGCAGTCCCACCTCCCCTGGATGTAGACGCTTCTCCATCTGCTGTAGCCCCACCACCCTCAGGTGTGTTGGTTTGCGACCCTGCCACCGGTGTGGGCGGGGCGAAGGAAGCCCCGCCCTGTATCCTCCTAATCAGAGACCCCCAGCTTCCCTCCTTCATCTGTCTTCCTCCCCCCATCTCCCACTCTCCTACCAACCACTCCTGCCCTCCTCCCATGTCCTCCACACTGCCATTCTCCTCCCTTAGGACTAGGCTGTACCGCGTCTTCCTCCTCTCAGTCATCCTTCTCTCCGGCATCCCCCAGCTCTCCTCCACCTCCCTCCATCCCTCTATCTCTTCCTCTCTGCTTATCACCCTGTACAGTGTCTTCCTGAACATCTCCTTTCTGTCTGTCACTTCTCTCCCTCCTTCTTTCTCCCTCCGTATTGTCACCTCCGTCCTTTCCTCCTCCACTGCTGGCACCAGTTCTATTCTAGCCGCTGTATCTCCTCTATCCTTGTCCCTCGCTCCCTCTCTCCTTCCATTCTCCTCTACCTCCTCGTCTCCTTTCTCGATGAACAGAACCGAGCGGAACACTGCCTGGCTCTCTATGGGTATGTTCTCTGGAGCTAAGAACTTCACAGTCTCGCTCCCCAGCCCCCCCCCTCCCACACTATCCAGAGTGTTTCGGAAGGTCAGCAGGGTCACTCCTCCACCCTGCTTCCAGAGTTTCCTTTGGATTGGCCGGTACAGGGAGAGGTAGGTGATGAGGATCCAGAGGAAGAGCATGCAGGAGCAGAGCGCTGAGAGAATGCAAAGTGGCAAAAAGCCAGCAAACAGCCACCAGCACCATGGCACCATGCAGCTGGACTCTGATCTGGATTCACCTGAGGCATGGTCGAAGGAAGTCAAGGTTTCTAGACCAGGAACAGAGGTATGGGGTGATCTAGAGGTCCTTGGATGGTCGGTAGAGGATGTTGATTGGGGTTCAGGTGTAGCAGGCTCTGGAGATGTCCAGGGCAAGTGGACCAAAAGGTTTCCTGGATCAAGAGTAGATGTAGGAAGTGCTGTAGAATTCTTATCATGGCTTGTAGAGGCTGTGGAATAGAGTTCAGTTCTTTTGGTGTTGTTGAATGACCTGGACTCTGAGATCCATTGAGACCAGACCTCAGTCCAAAAATGCTGGACAGTCCAGAATTCAAATCTGGTCCAGATACTAGACATGGTGGAGGCTGGCAGAGAGTGGCTACTTGCAGGTGTAGTGCTCGTTGAGGCTGTTTGTGGGATTGAAATGGTATCCGTTGTGGTTGTTGGCTGATTGATCTTGGAGCTCGTGGTTGGGGTAACCATGGGTGACTGTGTTGTGATGCCTGGCTCAGTGGTTGTTGGTATCATTTTTGAGGTTGTGGGTTCAGGTGCTAATGTTGTTTGACTGAATGTAGGGGCCATTTCATAGGACTGCAGTGGAGGTGTTGGTACATTTGTGCTGCAGTATTGGTCTTCCTCTAGGTTCATGATGACCATCCCTTTCATAAATGGTGGCTCGAAACACACCACACTCTCTGGTACATTCTCAACGCTGCCCTTCAGGTCCATGGTGCGATTGCCATGTATATACACATTGTGTGCCTGATCATTCAGGTATTTCTCCAGGTAGCCCACCTGGCAACTGCAAACCCAGCGGTTCTTGGACAAGAAGACATAAGGCAGTTCAGGCTTGGAGGAGAAGAACTCATCAGGCAAGTGCTGAACACAATTATCTTCTAGGTCAAAGGTCTTGAGGCCAGTGGAGGTTACAGACTCCAGCAGGCGACGGGGCAGTGCTGGTAGCTGGTTCCTAGAGAGTTCAATGACCTCTAACTGTGGAAGATCACCAAAGGTGGCATCATGAAGGGTGCGGAGAAAGTTTCCATCCAGATACACCTCCATCAGCGCAGGAGCAAAGCGGAACACTCGGCCACCCAAACCCTCCAGGCTGTTACTGGACAACCGCAGCACACTGAGCTTCTCCAGTACTGGACCTGAGAGAGACCAGCCAGGGGATTCAGTAACAATCAGGAATTTACAAAGACACTAGGCTGAATAAATAACCGGCTCTAAATGTAGGTATTCTGATATAAACCGAGTCTGTTCTACAGTTTCTCATTAGACTGAACGAATAACCGACTCTAAATGTAGGTATTGTGATATAAACTGAGTCCGTTCTACAGTTTCTCATTAGACTGAATGAATAACCGGCTCTAAATGTAGGTATTGTGATATAAACCGAGTCCGTTGTACAGTTTCTCGTTAGGCTGAATGAATAACCGACTCTAAATGTAGGTATTGTGATATAAACCGAGTCTGTTCTACAGTTTCTCATTAGGCTGAATGAATAACCAACTCTAAATATAGGTATTGTGATATAAACTGAGTCCATTCTACAGTTTCTCATTAGGCTGAATGAATAACCGACTCTAAATGTAGGTATTGTGATATAAACCGAGTCCGTTCTACAGTTTCTCATTAGGCTGAATGAATAACCGACTCTAAATGTAGGTATTGTGATATAAACCCAGTCTGTTCTACAGTTTCTCATTAGGCTGAATGAATAACCGACTCTAAATGTAGGTATTGTGATATAAACCGAGTCTGTTCTACAGTTTCTCATTAGGCTGAATGAATAACCAACTCTAAATGTAGGTATTGTGATATAAACCGAGTCCGTTCTACAGTTTCTCATTAGACTGAATGAATAACCGACTCTAAATGTAGGTATTGTGATATAAACTGAGTCCGTTCTACAGTTTCTCATTAGACTGAATGAATAACCGGCTCTAAATGTAGGTATTGTGATATAAACTGAGTCCGTTCTACAGTTTCTCATTAGACTGAATGAATAACCGGCTCTAAATGTAGGTATTGTGATATAAACTGAGTCCGTTGTACAGTTTCTCGTTAGGCTGAATGAATAACCGACTCTAAATGTAGGTATTGTGATATAAACCGAGTCTGTTCTACAGTTTCTCATTAGGCTGAATGAATAACCAACTCTAAATATAGGTATTGTGATATAAACCGAGTCCATTCTACAGTTTCTCATTAGGCTGAATGAATAACCAACTCTAAATATAGGTATTGTGATATAAACCGAGTCCATTCTACAGTTTCTCATTAGACTGAATGAATAACCGACTCTAAATGTAGGTATTGTGATATAAACCCAGTCTGTTCTACAGTTTCTCATTAGGCTGAATGAATAACCGACTCTAAATGTAGGTATTGTGATATAAACCGAGTCTGTTCTACAGTTTCTCATTAGGCTGAATGAATAACCGACTCTAAATGTAGGTATTGTGATATAAACCGAGTCCGTTCTACAGTTTCTCATTAGGCTGAATGAATAACCGACTCTAAATGTAGGTATTGTGATATAAACCCAGTCTGTTCTACAGTTTCTCATTAGGCTGAATGAATAACCGACTCTAAATGTAGGTATTGTGATATAAACCGAGTCTGTTCTACAGTTTCTCATTAGGCTGAATGAATAACCGACTCTAAATGTAGGTATTGTGATATAAACCGAGTCTGTTCTACAGTTTCTCATTAGACTGAATGAATAACCGACTCTAAATGTAGGTATTGTGATATAAACTGAGTCCGTTCTACAGTTTCTCATTAGACTGAATGAATAACCGGCTCTAAATGTAGGTATTGTGATATAAACCGAGTCCGTTGTACAGTTTCTCGTTAGGCTGAATGAATAACCGACTCTAAATGTAGGTATTGTGATATAAACCGAGTCTGTTCTACAGTTTCTCATTAGGCTGAATGAATAACCAACTCTAAATATAGGTATTGTGATATAAACCGAGTCCATTCTACAGTTTCTCATTAGACTGAATGAATAACCGACTCTAAATGTAGGTATTGTGATATAAACCCAGTCTGTTCTACAGTTTCTCATTAGGCTGAATGAATAACCGACTCTAAATGTAGGTATTGTGATATAAACCGAGTCTGTTCTACAGTTTCTCATTAGGCTGAATGAATAACCGACTCTAAATGTAGGTATTGTGATATAAACCGAGTCCGTTCTACAGTTTCTCATTAGGCTGAATGAATAACCGACTCTAAATGTAGGTATTGTGATATAAACCCAGTCTGTTCTACAGTTTCTCATTAGGCTGAATGAATAACCGACTCTAAATGTAGGTATTGTGATATAAACCGAGTCTGTTCTACAGTTTCTCATTAGGCTGAATGAATAACCGACTCTAAATGTAGGTATTGTGATATAAACCGAGTCTGTTCTACAGTTTCTCATTAGGCTGAATGAATAACCAACTCTAAATATAGGTATTGTGATATAAACCGAGTCCGTTCTACAGTTTCTCATTAGACTGAATGAATAACCGACTCTAAATGTAGGTATTGTGATATAAACTGAGTCCGTTCTACAGTTTCTCATTAGACCGAATGAATAACCGGCTCTAAATGTAGGTATTGTGAAATAAACCGAGTCCGTTCTACAGTTTCTCATTAGACTGAACGAATAACCGACTCTAAATGTAGGTATTGTGATATAAACTGAGTCCGTTCTACAGTTTCTCATTAGACTGAATGAATAACCGGCTCTAAATGTAGGTATTGTGATATAAACCGAGTCCGTTGTACAGTTTCTCGTTAGGCTGAATGAATAACCGACTCTAAATGTAGGTATTGTGATATAAACCGAGTCTGTTCTACAGTTTCTCGTTGGGCTGAATGAATAACCGGCTCTAAATGTAGGTATTGTGATATAAACCGAGTCTGTTCTACAGTTTCTCATTAGGCTGAATGAATAACCGACTCTAAATGTAGGTATTGTGATATAAACCGAGTCCGTTCTACAGTTTCTCATTAGACTGAATGAATAACCGACTCTAAATGTAGGTATTGTGATATAAACCGAGTCTGTTCTACAGTTTCTCATTAGGCTGAATGAATAACCGACTCTAAATGTAGGTATTGTGATATAAACAGAGTCCATTCTACAGTTTCTCGTTAGGCTGAATGAATAACCGACTCTAAATGTAGGTATTGTGATATAAACCGAGTCTGTTCTACAGTTTCTCATTAGGCTGAATGAATAACCGACTCTAAATGTAGGTATTGTGATATAAACCGAGTCTGTTCTACAGTTTCTCGTTAGGCTGAATGAATAACCGACTCTAAATGTAGGTATTGTGATATAAACTGATATAAAGTTGTTGTTTTTGGAAGTGCAGGCTCAACTTTGTTGTTATATAAACCAAATATAAACATAATTAACTACAGGAGAAACAGTATCACTAATTGTATGTAATGATGTAGATATATAATTATTTAAACAGTAAAGTAATATAAAATGGATGTATAATAAAACATTAATAACTTCCTGCTCATTTACACCTCCACAACCGCCTTTATTAACCCATTAAAAGGCCGGCAGCCCAAAGCTTTATTACACATTTTATTACACACTTCTATAATCTAACAATAGCTCAGCCAATTTGCACTAAAGTCCCTGTAGTTACTGCATTATAAGCCTCAGTGTGTAATAAGGCTGGGCTTTAAGGGGTTAAAGCTCCCCCGGGTCTCACCTGACGGGTCGATGACCCTGATGTGGTTCTGGCTCAAGTCCAGCTCGTGCAGCTGTGCGTACGCGCTGTAGGCGGCCCAGGACAGCGAGGTGAACTCGTTTTGGGAAAGAACCAACACCTCCGTCCCTGCGTCGATCCCATCAGGCACTGCGGTCAGACTCTGATTAACGCAGCTGACCCGCGGCCTGTCGTCAGAGTTCCTGTCGCTTTGGCAACCGCTGGACATCACCGCCAGGCACGGAGGAACCAGGAGGAAGAGACTGAGGAGGAGCAGCATCCTGACCACAACAGATCACGAATGTTAGAGATCCTGACCTTCAGACTGAGATGCTTCTGTTCTGATGTCATTAAAGTCACTTTCACTTTAATTCTTCCTTTTCATTTTAACACGAGTTGATTTTTTGGTACGTGTTTCTGTAAAAGCCTGTCTGAGGTGTTCGGGTCTCCGGACGCCTTCAGCTTTATCATCTAGTGTTGGTATGAAGAACCAGTGTGTATGAAAGATCCTCTGCATATAAAAGCCTTATTACATCAATCTGCTACAATAAAGCTGTTATAATGGATTACTGTGAAGTATTTGGCTCAGTTTCTTTTTACCAAATATAAAGTCACACTTTCCCTGATAGTAAGAGGACAGTTGGCCACTGCCGGCCCACTGAAGGCAGAGCCGGTGGTCCCCTGGTGTTTTCCGGGTGGCTCACCGGCGGTTCAGCAGAGTCATAGACAAAATTCCACTTATCATCACTCATTTTCCAGTCAGTCCAGTTTCCTGATTTTCCTTCCTTCCCTTGTTTAGTTCTGCTTTGTACATGAGTTTAATCCAGATCAGCGTCAGCAGCTCCATTTCACTGCTTTCAGCTCAAAGTCTCATATCTCCACTGTCATAGTCTGAAAACGCCTGTCGCTCTTTACTCTGTGTGTAAATTTCATTTATTTCTATAAATTTATGATTTATTTCAGGCCGTCATTATTTCTAAAATAAAAGTCTCTGTGCATTTATAATCTCTATGGGGAGCTTGTATGCAGGACAGTAGTCTGGGTGGTCCAAGGGGGGGACCGGCAGTGGCAAACAGTCAAAGAGGGGCTGACCTTATCAAGCCAGCGGACCGATATAAGCAAGCGAAGTTTATTTATTTAGCGCTTTTTACAGCAGGTGCTGTCACAAAGCAGCTTTACAGGAACATCAGCATTACAGAAAGAAAAATACAGGTCCGAGCCGCCATGAGCGTCACCAGCCGCGACAATGGCAAGGAAAAACTCCCTAAGAACAGGTTGAAGGAACCCTGAGAGGAACCAAGACTCAGAAAGGAAACCCATCTTCCTCTGGTCGACACCGGACAGCAAACAGCGTTAGTATAAAGTGTTATAGGGTTAGCAGGAAAAACAGGTGGACAGCGGTTAATTAGTTTATGATTAGTACCGGCAGCAGAAGCAGCATCTGAGGGTGAGGACTGCACAGCGCTGTACAGCAAGAAGCTCAGTGGTGGTCACGCTGGTCCAGAAGGCTGGTGAGCAGTGGACACCCGACCAAGGCAGAAGAGGCAGCAGCATCAGACGCTCAGAATGGGCAGCTGATCAACTCGGCAAAGAAAGAAAACAGAGTCAGTTCTGTAAAGAGTGACTGACCACAGAGTCAGTTCTGTAGAGAGTGACTGACCACAGAGTCAGTTCTGTAAAGAGTGACTGACCACAGATCAGTTCTGTAGAGAGTGGCTGACCAGAGTCAGTTCTGTAGAGAGTGGCTGACCACAGAGTCAGTTCTGTAAAGAGTGGCTGACCACAGAGTCAGTTCTGTAGAGAGTGGCTGACCACAGCGTCAGTTCTGTAGAGAGTGGCTGACCACAGAGTCAGTTCTGTAAAGAGTGGCTGACCACAGAGTCAGTTCTATAAAGAGTGACTGACCACAGAGTCAGTTCTGTAAAGAGTGACTGACCACAGAGTCAGTTCTGTAGCGAGTGGCTGACCACAGAGTCAGTTCTGTAAAGAGTGACTGACCACAGAGTCAGTTCTGTAGAGAGTGGCTGACCACAGAGTCAGTTCTGTAAAGAGTGGCTGACCACAGAGTCAGTTCTGTAGAGAGTGGCTGACCACAGAGTCAGTTCTGTAGAGAGTGGCTGACCACAGCGTCAGTTCTGTAGAGAGTGGCTGACCACAGAGTCAGTTCTGTAAAGAGTGGCTGACCACAGAGTCAGTTCTATAAAGAGTGACTGACCACAGAGTCAGTTCTGTAAAGAGTGACTGACCACAGAGTCAGTTCTGTAGCGAGTGGCTGACCACAGAGTCAGTTCTGTAAAGAGTGACTGACCACAGAGTCAGTTCTGTAGAGAGTGACTGACCACAGAGTCAGTTCTGTAAAGAGTGGCTGACCACAGAGTCAGTTCTGTAAAGAGTGGCTGACCACAGAGTCAGTTCTGTAGAGAGTGACTGACCACAGAGTCAGTTCTGTAGAGAGTGACTGACCACAGAGTCAGTTCTGTAAAGAGTGACTGACCACAGAGTCAGTTCTGTAGAGAGTGACTGACCACAGGTTCCGTTCTGTAAAGAGTGACTGACCACAGAGTCAGTTCTGTAGAGAGTGACTGACCACAGAGTCAGTTCTGTAAAGAGTGACTGACCACAGTGTCAGTTCTGTAAAGAGTGACTGACCACAGAGTCAGTTCTGTAAAGAGTGGCTGACCACAGATTACAGTAAAACAGAGCAGCAGAGACGCCAGCAGGTCCAGATCTGACAGGGAGACTAATCACCCAAGGCTCCACTATACAAGTGAGTTTTTAGCCTAGACTTAAAGACTGAGGCTGAGTCTGAGTCCCGAACATTAACAGGAAGATTATTCCAGAGCTGGGGGGCTCTGTATGAGAAGCTCCGCCCCTGATGGAGCTTTATTAGTTCTAGGTACCAGTAGTGAGCAGCACCTTGTGATCTAAGTAGGCGTGATGGTTCATAGTGGGAGAGAAGGTCACTCAGGTACTGAGGGGCGAGTCCGTTTAGAGCTTTATAGGTCAGTAATAGGATTTTATAATCAGTGTGAAATTTAACTGGTAACCAGTGCAGGGCTGATAAAACTGGGCTGATATGGTCGAACTTTCTGGTTCTTGTGAGACTCTGGCTGCAGCGTTCTGGACCAGCTGAAGCTTGTTGAGGCTTTTGCTGGGACATCCAGACAGCAGGACATAATATTTTTTTTTTTTAAATAAAAAAAAAGTAATAAAAGCATGAACTAGCTTTTCTGCGTCCTGTAGAAATCATGCATTTCTTAATTTAGCGATATTGTGGAGATGCAGGAAGGCTGTTCTAGTGATATTAGTTATATGTGCATCGAAGGACAGATCAGCGTCCATCATGACACCAAGATTTTTAACAGATAAGCTTGATGCAACTGAGAAACTATAAAGTTTAAGTGTAAAATTAGATATAATGATGATCTACAGATATTTACATTATTAATAAAGTTTCTGGTGATAATCATCAAAAACATTGAGATTATGGTTTAGGTTAGGGTTTGGGGTTAGGGTTTGGTGTTAGGGCTTGGGGTTAGGGTTAGGGTTTGGGGTTAGGGCTTGGGGTTAGGGTTTGGGGTTAGGGCTTGGGGTTAGGGCTTGGGGTTAGGGCTTGGGGTTAGGGTTTGGGGTTAGGGCTTGGGGTTAGGGTTTGGGGTTAGGGCTTGGGGTTAGGGTTTGGGGTTAGGGCTTGGGGTTAGGGTTTGGGGTTAGGGCTTGGGGTTAGGGCTTGGGGTTAGGGTTTGGGGTTAGGGCTTGGGGTTAGGTAGACTTCCAGAATGCCGGGGAACCGTTTGTACTGTAGGGTTTTTAGTCCAAATGTCTACATTCATTAGTTCAGTATGTTTATAAACAGTATTTCTGAGTCCAGATCAGCTGAACTGCAGTGGAACATTTCCTGATGCAGTCAAACTAATTTACATTCCAGGAAAACAGCATCATTTATTAAACAAAGAGGTTTTTAAACAATAACATTTAACATACGTTCACTTTTAAACTTCCATATTCTCACTTCACCTGGATACTTCAACTGATTTGAGTTATTATTATTATTTTTAATGAATGTTCTTCTTCTTCTTCTTCTTATTATTATTATTATAACAGTAAAGAGATCAGGATGTTCAGACTCACGTTTCTCTGCTGAAGGTTCTGCTGAGCTGCTCTGGAGCTTCTGTTTCTGTTTCTCCACCGCAGCTTTAAACAGGCTCCACAGCCTTTATCACCAAACAGCAGGTTTCCTGCACAGATCCTCCTCCTCATCCTCCTCCAGCAGCAGCAGCAGCTCACCGACTGTCTGAATTACTGTATTACTGTTCAATTACACCATGTATTACAGATTAATTACTATCTTTATTACTGTCTGTATTACTGTCTATATTACTGTCTGTTTTACTGTCTGTATTACTGTCTGTATTACTCTGTATTACTGTCTGTATTACTGTCTGTATTACTCTGTATTACTGTCTGTTTTACTGTCTGTATTACTCTGTATTACTGTCTGTTTTACTGTCTGTATTACTGTCCATTTTACTGTCTGTATTACTGTCTGTTTTACCGTCTGTATTACCATCTGTATTACTCTCTGTATTACTGTCTCTATTACTCTCTGTATTACTGTCTGTATTACCGTCTGTATTACTCTGTATTACTGTCTGTCTTACCGTCTGTATTACTGTCTGTCTTACCGTCTGTATTACTCTGTATTACTGTCTGTCTTACTGTCTGTATTACTGTCTGTTTTACTGTCTGTATTACTGTCTGTTATATTGTCTGTATTACTCTGTATTACTGTCTGTATTACTGCCTGTATTACTCTGTATTACTGTCTGTTTTACTGTCTGTATTACTGTCTGTATTACTGTCTGATTTACTGTCTGTATTAATGTCTGCATTACTGTCTGTTTTACTGTCTGTAAGACTGTCTGTTTTACTGTCTGTAGTACTATGTGTTTTACTGTCTGTATTACTGTCTGTATTACTCTCTGTATTACTGTCTGTTTTACTGTCTGTTTTACTGTCTGTATTACTGTCTGTTTTACTGTCTGTTTTACTGTCTGTATTACTGTCTGTATTACTGTATGTATTACTCTGTATTACTGTCTGTTTTACTGTCTGTATTACTGTCTGTATTACTGTCGATTTTACTGTCTGTATTACTGTCTGTTTTACCGTCTGTATTACTCTCTGTATTACTGTCTCTATTACTCTCTGTATTACTGTCTGTATTACCATCTGTATTACTCTGTATTACTGTCTGTCTTACCGTCTGTATTACTGTCTGTCTTACCGTCTGTATTACTCTGTATTACTGTCTGTCTTACTGTCTGTATTACTGTCTGTTTTACTGTCTGTATTACTGTCTGTTTTATTGTCTGTATTACTCTGTATTACTGTCTGTATTACTGCCTGTATTACTCTGTATTACTGTCTGTCTTACTGTCTGTATTACTGTCTGTATTACTGTCTGTTTTACTGTCTGTTTTATTGTCTGTATTACTCTGTATTACTGTCTGTATTACTGCCTGTATTACTCTGTATTTCTGTCTGTCTTACTGTCTGTATTACTGTCTGTTTTACTGTCTGTATTACTGTCTGTTTTATTGTCTGTATTACTCTGTATTACTGTCTGTATTACTGCCTGTATTACTCTGTATTACTGTCTGTTTTACTGTCTGTATTACTGTCTGTATTACTGTCTGATTTACTGTCTGTATTAATGTCTGCATTACTGTCTGTTTTACTGTCTGTATTACTGTCTGTTTTACTGTCTGTATTACTATGTGTTTTACTGTCTGTATTACTCTGTATTACTGTCTGTATTACTCTCTGTATTACTGTCTGTTTTACTGTCTGTATTACTGTCTGTTTTACTGTCTGTATTACTGTCTGTATTACTGTCTGTTTTACTGTCTGTTTTACTGTCTGTATTACTGTCTGTTTTACTGTCTGTATTACTGTCTGTTTTACTGTCTGTTTTACTGTCTGTATTACTCTGTTTTACTGTCTGTATTACTCTCTGTATTACTGTCTGTATTACCGTCTGTTTTACTGTCTGTATTACCGTCTGTATTACTCTGTATTACTGTATGTCTTACCGTCTGTATTACTGTCTGTCTTACCGTCTGTATTACTGTCTGTTTTATTGTCTGTATTACTCTATTACTGTCTGTATTACTGCCTGTATTACTCTGTATTACTGTCTGTCTTACCGTCTGTATTACTGTCTGTCTTACCGTCTGTATTACTCTGTATTACTGTCTGTCTTACTGTCTGTATTACTGTCTGTTTTCCTGTCTGTATTACTGTCTGTTTTATTGTCTGATTTACTGTCTGTATTAATGTCTGCATTACTGTCTGTTTTACTGTCTGTAAGACTGTCTGTTTTACTGTCTGTAGTACTATGTGTTTTACTGTCTGTATTACTGTCTGTATTACTGCCTGTATTACTGTCTGTTTTACTGTCTGTATTACTGTCTGTATTACTGTCTGATTTACTGTCTGTATTAATGTCTGCATTACTGTCTGTTTTACTGTCTGTAAGACTGTCTGTTTTACTGTCTGTAGTACTATGTGTTTTACTGTCTGTATTACTGTCTGTATTACTCTCTGTATTACTGTCTGTTTTACTGTCTGTTTTACTGTCTGTATTACTGTCTGTTTTACTGTCTGTTTTACTGTCTGTATTACTGTCTGTATTACTGTATGTATTACTCTGTATTACTGTCTGTATTACTCTGTATTACTGTCTGTTTTACTGTCTGTATTACTGTCTGTATTACTGTCGATTTTACTGTCTGTATTACTGTCTGTTTTACCGTCTGTATTACTCTCTGTATTACTGTCTCTATTACTCTCTGTATTACTGTCTGTATTACCGTCTGTATTACTCTGTATTACTGTCTGTCTTACCGTCTGTATTACTGTCTGTCTTACCGTCTGTATTACTCTGTATTACTGTCTGTCTTACTGTCTGTATTACTGTCTGTTTTACTGTCTGTATTACTGTCTGTTTTATTGTCTGTATTACTCTGTATTACTGTCTGTATTACTGCCTGTATTACTCTGTATTACTGTCTGTTTTACTGTCTGTATTACTGTCTGTATTACTGTCTGTTTTACTGTCTGTATTACTGTATGTATTACTCTGTATTACTGTCTGTTTTACTGTCTGTATTACTGTCTGTTTTACTGTCTGTATTACTCTGTTTTACTATCTGTTTTACTGTCTGTATTACTGTCCGTTTTACTGTCTGTATTACTGTCTGTATTACTCTGTATTACTGTATTAGTCTGTTTTACTGTCTGTATTACTCTGTATTACTGTATTAGTCTGTTTTACTGTCTGTATTACTCTGTATTACTGTCTGTAAGACTGTCTGTATTACTCTGTAGTACTGTCTGTTTTACTGTCTGTACTACTCTGTATTACTGTCTGTTTTACTGTCTGTATTACTCTGTTTTACTATCTGTTTTACTGTCTGTATTACTGTCCATTTTACTGTCTGTATTACTGTCTGTTTTACTGTCTGTATTACTCTCTGTATTACTGTCTGTATTACTGTCTGTATTACTCTGTATTACTGTCTGTCTTACCGTCTGTATTACTCTGTATTACTGTCTGTCTTACTGTCTGTATTACTGTCTGTTTTACTGTCTGTATTACTGTCTGTTTTATTGTCTGTATTACTCTGTATTACTGTCTGTATTACTGCCTGTATTACTCTGTATTACTGTCTGTTTTACTGTCTGTATTACTGTATGTATTACTGTCTGTTTTACTGTCTGTATTACTGTATGTATTACTCTGTATTACTGTCTGTTTTACTGTCTGTATTACTCTGTATTACTGTCTGTTTTACTGTCTGTATTACTGTCTGTATTACTGTCTGTATTACTCTGTATTACTGTCTGTCTTACTGTCTGTATTACTGTCTGTTTTACTGTCTGTATTACTGTCTGTTTTATTGTCTGTATTACTCTGTATTACTGTCTGTATTACTGCCTGTATTACTCTGTATTACTGTCTGTTTTACTGTCTGTATTACTGTATGTATTACTGTCTGTTTTACTGTCTGTATTACTGTATGTATTACTCTGTATTACTGTCTGTTTTACTGTCTGTATTACTCTGTATTACTGTCTGTTTTACTGTCTGTATTACTGTCTGTATTACTGTCTGTATTACTCTGTATTACTGTATTAGTCTGTTTTACTGTCTGTATTACTCTGTATTACTGTATTAGTCTGTTTTACTGTCTGTATTACTCTGTATTACTGTCTGTATTACTGTCTGTATTACTCTGTATTACTGTCCGTTTTACTGTCTGTATTACTGTCTGTTTTACTGTCTGTATTACTCTCTGTATTACTGTCTGTATTACCGTCTGTATTACTCTGTATTACTGTCTGTCTTACCGTCTGTATTACTCTGTATTACTGTCTGTCTTACTGTCTGTATTACTGTCTGTTTTACTGTCTGTAATACTGTCTGTTTTATTGTCTGTATTACTCTGTATTACTGTCTGTATTACTGCCTGTATTACTCTGTATTACTGTCTGTTTTACTGTCTGTATTACTGTCTGATTTACTGTCTGTATTAATGTCTGTATTACTGTCTGTATTATTGCCTGTATTACTCTGTATTACTGTCTGTTTTACTGTCTGTATTACTGTCTGTATTACTGTCTGTATTAATGTCTGTATTACTGTCTGTTTTACTGTCTGTTTTACTGTCTGTATTACTGTCTGTTTTACTGTATTAGTCTGTTTTACTGTCTGTATTACTCTGTATTACTGTATTAGTCTGTTTTACTGTCTGTATTACTCTGTATTACTGTCTGTTTTACTGTCTGTATTACTGTCTGTATTACTCTGTATTACTGTATTAGTCTGTTTTACTGTCTGTATTACTCTGTATTACTGTATTAGTCTGTTTTACTGTCTGTATTACTCTGTATTACTGTCTGTTTTACTGTCTGTATTACTCTGTATTACTGTCTTTTTTACTGTGTGAATTACTCTGTATTACTGTCTGTATTACTGTCTGTATTACTGTCTGTTTTACTGTCTGTATTACTGTTTGTTTTACTGTCTGTTTTACTGTCTGTATTACTGTCTGTTTTACTGTCTGTATTACTCTGTATTACTGTCTGTATTACTGTCTGTTTTACTGTCTGTATTACTCTGTATTACTGTCTGTATTACTCTGTATTACTGTCTGTTTTACTGTCTGTATTACTCTGTATTACTGTCTGTATTACTGTCTGTTTTACTGTCTGTATTACTGTTTGTTTTACTGTCTGTTTTACTGTCTGTATTACTGTCTGTTTTACTGTCTGTATTACTCTGTATTACTGTCTGTATTACTCTGTATTACTGTCTGTTTTACTGTCTGTATTACTCTGTATTACTGTCTGTATTACTGTCTGTTTTACTGTCTGTATTACTGTTTGTTTTACTGTCTGTTTTACTGTCTGTATTACTGTCTGTATTACTCTGTATTACTGTTCAATTACACAAATTACTTTTCTAATAACTTTTAGGTTTTTTTAACAAAAAAATATTGAAAATAATTTTCAAAATGACTTTAATTATCCCGCGACCCTGATGGGGAGGCGGCTTGGTAATTGGATGGATGGATTTTAATTATTGTTTGAATGATCATTATTTAGTTCAACTGTTACTGAAAAAACACTAAATGTGCGGTAACTTGTTATGCAATTCCAAATGTGTCCGCTCAAAGAGGAACTCTACCAAATTTCTAAATTCGTTCTAAAGTCGTTCTGAGCGGTTTGGTGTGAAACGCTCTGTTCTAGATAAACTGACAGAGTCAGAACTGTCCACAGTGGTGGTGATGGGAACCAGACGTCCCCCTCTAAAAGCTCCTCACAGTGGTGGCGATGGGAACCAGACGTCCCTCTAAAAGCTCCTCACAGAAAGTTCCTACATGAACTGGTTCTGAATTCCCTGCCTGATGACTGAGATGCTGTTTTATGAGAGTTTAGAGAAGTTTATTCTCAGTGAGTGCGCATGCTGCCTGTTACAGGAGCTCCCGTTCATGTTTTTTCGTTTTTCTTCTTAACTTTTATTTATCTTTTTAATAGTTTATTGACCTGACGAGGCAACTTAGTGAAGCTGTGCCCTCTTGAAACATGCGAGTAGAGAGTCTTGGTCTGTTTTTTCGCTGTGAAAGTGCTGCTTTCACTCACTCTCCCGGTCCGCCGCGGCGATGCAGCACGGCCGCTTTGTTTACACCCGGGATTAGCTGATCGAGCTGGCTGCCATGGCAACGAGGACAACGAACATCCCCGAAGAGCTTTGGAGACGGGGGATGCAGAGGAGGAATAAACCAGCGCATGGGGAAAGCGACAGAGAGACGGCGGAGGCTCATGGAGAAGAGAGGATATAAGATATATTCAACTACAGCGCGTCTCCAAACTCAACACCTGAGTGCCTTTATTGCCATATCGGGTGACTTTAACCATGTCGCTATGGCCAAGGCACTACCACACTTCACGCAGTATGTGGACTGTCCCACCAGAGAGGAAAGAACCCTGGACCTGCTGTATGCTAAGGTTAAGGACACATACAGCTGCTCCCCCCTTCCCCCGCTGGGTAGGTCAGACCACAACTTGGTGCACCTCAGCTCCTGTTATGTGCCGCTGGTGAAGAGTCAGCCTGTGACCAAGCGGACCGTGAGTAGATGGTCTGGGGAGACTTACGAGGCACTGCAGGATTGCTTCGAGGCTACTGATTGGTCTGCACTCTGTGAGCCGCACGGAGAGGACATCGACGGGCTCACAGAGTGTATCACGGACTACATTAACTTCTGTGTGGACTCCACTACAGGCCAGTGGCACTGACGTCTCATGTCATGAAGACCATGGAGAGGCTCGTCTTGGATCAGCTCCGACCCGTAGTCCAGCCTTTTCTAGATCCCCTCCAGTTTGCCTATCAGCCCCGCCTGGGAGTTGAAGACGCCATCATCTACCTGCTCAACAGAGTTTATGCTCACCTGGATAAGCCAGCCAGCTCTGTGAGGGTCATGTTTTTTGACTTCTCCAGCGCATTTAACACCGTCTGGCCCGCTCTTCTGGGCGATAAGCTCACAGTGATGCAGGTAGATGCCCCCCTTGTGTCCTGGATTGTTGACTATCTGACCGGCAGACCACAGTATGTACGCCTGCAGCACTGTGTGCCGGACAGAGTGGTCAGCAACACTGGAGTCCCACAAGGTACTGTCCTCTCTCCCTTCCTCTTCACCCTCTACACCACGGACTTCAGCTACTGCACAGAGACTTGCCACCTTCATAAGTTTTCTGATGACTCTGCAATAGTTGGACGTATCAGCGAGGGTGATGAGGATGAGTACAGGGCAACGGTGAAGGACTTTGTCACATGGTGCGAGCGGAACCACCTGCAGCTCAGTGTGACAAAGACAAAGGAACTGGTGGTGGACCTGAGGAGGGACAAGGCACCGGTGACCCCTGTGCCCATCAGGAGGGTCAGTGTGGACACTGTGGATGATTACAGATATCTGGGTGTGTATATTGACAATAAACTGGACTGGGCTAAGAACACTGGCCAAGGTCGTCTCTATTTTCTGAGGCGCCTGAGGTCCTTCAACATCTGCCGGACTATGCTCAGGATCTTCTATGAGTCTGTGGTGGTGAGTGCTGTCCTCTATGCTGTTGCATGCTGGGGAAGCAGGCTGAGGGTGGCAGACGCCAACAGACTCAACAAACTGATCCGCAAGGCCGATGATGCTGTAGGTGTGGAGCTGGACTCGCTGACGGCCGTGTCGGAGAGGAGGACGCTGTCTAAGCTGAAGGCCATTATGAACAATGGCTCCCACCCACTCTACGACACGGTGATGAGACACAGGAGGTCATTCAGCTCAAGACTCACTCTACCGAAATGACCACAGAGGTCATTCTTACCTGTGGCCATTAAACTCTATAACTCCTCCCTCAGTGTGCAAGAACTCAGAGGGGCAATAATTTGAACTGCTTTATACAGCATGTTTCATTTACTGTCACAGTCACTGCCACTTTACTGTATTCATAAGAATTTAAATAAAGGATTCTGATTCTGATTCTGATCCTGATTAAACTCCATTCATGGTGGAGGGAGACATGCAGGGCGCTGTGTGGCAAAATAGTCCCCAAAGAAAACTCATTATTCCAGATTTTCCACTGTTTTCCATCATCAACATTCCATATGAACTCAGAAGACTCGTGTAGGTTCTCTGGTGGTTCTGGATGGTACCACTGTAAAGACGTCTGAACCGCTTCACACCAAACCCTCTGAACCTCTGATTACACCTCACACACTGAGTTATGATGTGAAGGTAAATGATCGTTCACTCTTTCTGTATTTCACTCTTTCACACACAGAGACAGAGGCGATTTGCTTTTTATCCTTTTTACTGTTTTCCATCACTCCACTCTCAGATTACACACACACTCAAGAGTCCCCACAGAGCCAGAAAAACAAACAGGAAGAACCACTGAGGACCTCACTCTTTATGGATCACCCCCCAAACACAGCACAGCCCCTTATATACCACACCACAGATCAAATCACACTCTGTATACAGCTCACTATATAGATCACATCCCAATACTTACAGCGCCCCCCAGTGGATGATGTACAGAACTGCTGTACTAAAGTAAACACAGAAATACTTTTGGTAAAACGGCACTTTCAGTATCTTTATAGAAGCGCTTGCTGTTAAACACTAAAGTTACTACAGGAAATGTTATAAAACATTCAATAACATTTTTTGTAAACTTCAAATTCTAATCATCAATTAATCTAACATATTAACTATCTGAACCCTCAGAACATTTACTATTGATCAAGGCACAAAACACAGGGGGTCCTGGGGCTCCGAGGCCTCCTAATTTAACGTTTAGAACCCCCCGAATGTCTCAAAATCTAAAATCATAGTGTTGCTAGGTGGTTGCTATGGTATTGCACTGGACTATTGGTAGGTGGTTGCTGTGGTTTCCCAAGTGGTTGCTAGGGTATCTTAAATGGTTGCTATGGTTTTGCAGATGGTTGCTAGGGTGTTGGTTGGTGGTTGCTCTGGTTTCTCAAGTGGTTGCTAGTATATGTTAAGTGGCTGATAGAGTGTTGCTATGTGGTTGCTATTTTAATGCACTTGGTCACTAGGCTATTGGTAAGTGGTTGCTATGGTTTCTCAGGTAGTTGCTAGTGTATCTTAAACAGTTGATAGAGTGTTGCTAGGTGGTTGCTATGGTATTGCAGATGGTCACTACAGTGCTTGTTGGTGGATGCTGTGATTTATCAGGTAGTTGCTAGGTATCTTAAACAGTTGATAGAGTGTTGCTAGGTGGTTGCTATGGTATTGCTCATGGTCACTAGGGTGCTGGTTGGTGGTTGCTGTGGTTTCTCAGGTGGTTACTAGGGTATCTTATGCAGTTGATAGTGTTGCTAGGTGGTTGCTATGGTATTGCAGATGGTCACTAGGGTGCTGGTTGGTGGTTGCTGTGGTTTCTCAGGTTGTTGCTAGGGTATCTTAAGCAGTTCATTGTTGCTGGGTGGTTGCTATGGTATTGCAGATGGTTGCTAGGGTGGTGGTTGGTCGTTGCCCTGGTTTCTAAGATGGTTGCTAGGTTATCTTAAGCAGTTGATAGAGTGTTGCTAGGTGGTTGCTATGCTGCTTGCTAGGGCGTTGCAAAGTAGCTGTTATATGTTTGCTAGGTTGCTGCTGTGGTAATGATCCAGTTGTTGCTATGGAATTGGAGGTGACTGCTAGGTGGTTACTGTGTTATCGCTCAGAGCTGCTAGGCCTATGTAGGTGGTTTCCAGGTGGTTGTTAGTATTGTGTGATCACTTGTGGCAGATTTGAGTTTTCCTGTGGAGAAAGCATTTATTAAAATGAATGCTGTGCAAAAACTACACAATCTGCCCAAAGTGCAAGCCCACTGTTTAGGTATCAGTTCTACAATCCTGCAGAGTTCTAGATTATAAGTTGTAACAGTTTAATGTTGACAAATTTCAGCTCAGAATGAGACGTAAAGACTTTGTCTTTACTTTAGTTCTACTTACTTAAGTACAGAGGTTCTGTACCGTCTCCACATCCTGTATGACATTTTACTCCTATGTTTGCAGAACCGACTCAGAATGCGGTCGGTTCTGCTGTTTCCTCAGACGTTTAGGAGAAACAGCGGTTAGTTCATAAATCAAAAACACAAACAAGAATAACACTGAAATCATAAACACAAACAGAAATCAGGCTGAAATCATAAACACAAACAGAAATCAGGCTGCAAACAGAAATCAGACTGAAATCATAAACACAAACAGAAATCAGACTGAAATCATAAACAAAAACAGAAATAACACAAATCATAAACAAACAGAAATCAGACTGAAATCATAAAGACAAACAGAAATCAGGCTGAAATCATAAACAAAAACAGAAATAACACAAATCATAAACAAACAGAAATCAGACTGAAATCATAAAGACAAACAGAAATAACAAATAATAAACAGAAATAGGACTGAAATCATAAACACAAACAGAAATCAGGCTGAAATCATAAACACAAACAGAAATAACACTGAAATCATAAACAAACAGAAATCAGGCTGAAATCATAAACACAAACAGAAATAACACTGAAATCATAAACAAACAGAAATCAGGCTGAAATCATAAACACAAACAGAAATCAGGCTGAAATCATAAACAAACAGAAATCAGACTGAAATCATAAACACAAACAGAAATAACACTGAAATCATAAACAAACAGAAATCAGGCTGAAATCATAAACACAAACAGAAATCAGGCTGAAATCATAAACAAACAGAAATCAGACTGAAATCATAAACACAAACAGAAATCAGGCTGAAATCATAAACACAAACCGAAATCAGGCTGAAATCATAAACACAAACAGAAATCAGACTGAAATCATAAACACAAACAGAAATAACACTGAAATCATAAACAAACAGAAATCAGGCTGAAATCATAAACACAAACAGAAATCAGAGTGAAATCATAAACAAACAGAAATCAGGCTGAAATCATAAACACAAACAGAAATCAGAGTGAAATCATAAACAAACAGAAATCAGGCTGAAATCATAAACATAAACAGAAATCAGACTGAAATCATAAACAAACAGAAATCAGACTGAAATCATAAACACAAACAGAAATCAGACTGAAATCATAAACAAACAGAAATCAGACTGAAATCATAAACACAAACAGAAATCAGGCTGAAATCATAAACACAAACAGAAATCAGACTGAAATCATAAACACAAACAGAAATAACACTGAAATCATAAACAAACAGAAATCAGGCTGAAATCATAAACACAAACAGAAATCAGGCTGAAATCATAAACACAAACAGAAATCAGGCTGAAATCATAAACACAAACAGAAATCAGAGTGAAATCATAAACACAAACAGAAATCAGACTGAAATCATAAACAAACAGAAATCAGACTGAAATCATAAACACAAACAGAAATCAGGCTGAAATCATAAACACAAACAGAAATCAGGCTGAAATCATAAACAAACAGAAATCAGGCTGAAATCATAAACAGAAATCAGACTGAAATCAAATTGAAGGCTACACAGTCATGTAAAACTAAAAGAGTAACAGATTTTAGATGAAAACACAGAAATAAAACATAGGATTGTCCTGTAGGGTCAAAGGTCAAATCCATCATTTCCACTGTGGCTCATCTGTGAGCCCCACACACTCCGCCCCCTAATGCAGGTTGTCATGGAGATGTTCTCCGCGGTCACAGAGAGACATCATTATCAACTAAAAGCATCGTCCAAAAGAGCGACAACCGTTCCTATTGGACAATCAACAAAACAATCAATAATCAATGAAAACGATCAATCGGTCACTCGGTTTCCTGCTGTGGACATCAGTGTGAGGTTTGACCAGTCCAGCAAGTTCAGAGTGGAGCTTGTACAATCACACACACACACACACACACACACACACACACACACACACACACACACACACTCACCTCAAAGCTACTGTAGACTGCGCCATTTCCATGGCGACGCATCATCATTTTTCATTTAAAACTGAAAAAGTGAATTTAAAAAATTTGAAGGCACTTTAATATTTATATAAAACGCATTAGTGTTTAATAACATCTGCTCACTCCTAAAGAACATGATTCTTCAGGGGTTCTATAATAAAGGGAATGGTTCTATTTAGAACAATGAGTTGTACATAGAACCATCTGCATGCTTAAATGGGTCTTTGGTGAAACGGTTCTTCAGACTGAAGGAGAATGTGTTCTACATAGCACCAAAAGGGTTCTTCCTATGTCACAACCTTGACATCATAACAATAGCAGAACCTTTTTTTTGGCACTACATAGAACCATATACAACACATTCTCCTTCCATCACCACGCAAAGGACCATTTCCTTTAGCCAGTTCTGTTGTTGATGGTTCTACATAGAACCTTTTCAAATAGGGTTCTATATGGCACCGAAAAAGGTTCTTCTATTGTCACAAGCTTGATGTCATAACAACAGCAGAACCCTTTTTGGTGCAATATTGAAACATATACAACACCTTCTACATCAATCTAAAGAACCACTTCACCATGCACAGAACCATTTAAGCATGACAAACCAAACAGAACCAGTCCCGTTACTAAAGAACCCTTGAAGAACTGCCTTTTTAAGTGAGTACAGGACGTCCTTGGTCAGTCGGAGGGTTGTTCTGCGTAGTGTTTCTGATCTGAGCAGAACGTCAGAGAGAATCTAGCACCGAGTCCCGACTCTACACTAACGCTGTGAACTGACCTCAGACCCTACAGAACACAGAGTAGAGCTGATCTGCTCCTTCGGGTTCATGGGGATTAAATTTAAACAGGGATGAAAAGCCTTGACCTGCTGTTCATGCTGAGTGTCCACTCTGACGGACCGGGCAGTTTCTCTCCACACTAATCAGAGCCTAAACTCTCCTTATCTGCGGTCTAAACAGCACAAACGGGGAGCTTTTCTCATTCATCACCTCTAAAATCATTCAGAAAGTCTTCGGTTTTCACATTTCTAGGCCTTTAATCAAAAATCCTGGCCGGTTTTCTCTTTGTGCTGCTTCTGACCATTTTGGTGGCCAGAATTTCAGCGCAATCCGGGTAATTGGTGTTTTCTGGGCCTTCTAGGCCTTCATAGACAAACTGATGATGCCTGCAGTGTTTACTTCATCTCTGGGGTCCACAAACCCTCCCCTGACGTTTCTATAGTGGTTGGTTAGTGTAGTGGGTAACACCTCTGCTTTCTACACTGTAGGCTTCGGTTCAATCCCCTCCTCGGGCAAGGACCCTACACTACACCAATAAGAGTCCTTGGGCAAGACTCCTAACTCCACCCTCACCCACCTGTGTAAAGAAATGATGATCACACTGTAAGTGGTATGCAGGTAGATGCAGCCCAGCTGCTCTCCCATTGGGTAGGACTTCAGGAGCTGGACTGAAGGCCTCACATGCTAGATTAACTACCAACATAACTACGAAGTGGCAGAGGAACCAATCAACCATGCTTTGATTCACATTGTGGTGGCGAGCAAAATCATTCTGGAGGTTCTAGATTCGTCACTGACTGAGAAAACGAGCTGAAGTCCAAGCAGTGTTCCGGGTAGCTGTTAGGAAAGTAGAACAGCGGCAGCAGCAGCTCTACACAGGACTCTTTACTGAGTCGCTGCAAACATGTTTTAACTTTAAATGGCTCTAAAACGGGCGAGCAAACCCTGTTAGCTTAGCGCTAACATACTACTACAATCCCCTTAGGGTGCTGGCAGATGTTAGCGTAATGGTAGACGTTGGTTATTTCCTTCAGATCCCGTATTAAAGGCCTGGCTCTGACGGTCAGCGTCCAGCCGGGACTCGGTACTAAGGTTCCCTCTAACCCTCAGCCGTCTAGCCTGCGGTCTCCATGACCTCTGACCCCAGTTTCTTTCTAAAGTGCTGCCTGATTCAGGAGGGTTTCTACCTGCACCCACTTCAGCACTCATCCTCCCTCCCTCCCCTCTCTCTCTGGATCTCTTTCTATCATTCCCTACTTACACTCTTCATTAGTTTAATCTCTCTCTCTCCACTGTTCTGCTCTCTCTCTCTCTCTCTTATTGCATAGAGGAGGTAGTGTTCATCAGCTCATACATACAGAGCCCTTTACTGTCAGTAACCATACTCAGCCAGCAGGAGGCGCTGTGTCTCCTCTGAACACACACACACAGTCTTTGGGATTGGCTCTCTCACACACACACACACACACACACACACACACACACACACACAGAGATAAAGGCACTATGATGTCAGATGATCTGGATGTCTAAGTCTGCGGGTCAGACTGAAGCAGGGCGCTCTGCGGTTATGAGGTATGTCTCCTTGGAGTTAAAGGGCCCATACCCTACATTTCTGCTGTACACAGCACTGTGGCTTCCAGTCATAATTCATTTCTACATGATCATTTTCCAGCCTCTCTTCATCCCTCAGCGTCAGCCGGTCACTGTGTCTTTAAGACTGATGTATGTAAATGAGCTCTCTTCTGATTGTGGCTCGTTTAAGGTGCAGTTTGTGCTGAGACACTCCATATAACCGCAGTGTGAAGGGGCGGGGCTAAACTGCTGTAGGCTGGATAGGGGTGCGCAGGTAAACACGTGGTTTCATCGTATTTATGGTGATAATGTGCGTTTCTGAGTTTGATTGTATCAGATCAGCAGGTAATAATAAAATAATCCTCCTCTACAGTAAAATAAAGCTCTGCTGATCCTTCAACACAGTTTAACAGTAAATGGTCTTAAACGCTGGAATTAATGAAGAACTGCTGACTCACCCTTTAACCCTGAAGATCAGCGCAGACGGCTGGTCACCATAGCAACACAGACAACAGTCTCGCCCAGCTAGTAGCTACGAAACGGCAAAGAGAGAGATTTAAGACGGACATCGATAATCTGGAGACGAATGGACTGATTAGTGTTTATAATCAGTCCAGCTGGTTTCCTGATACATTTAAACTGTCACGCCTCAGACGGACGGTCAGGAATCATCGGGAGAACACGTGACCGGTCACGCTCCTATCAGCGCTTTAGGTCACCAGATTACTAACTCATCTCACCTGAGCAGGTGAACTCATGACCAGAGCAGAATATAAAAGCCCGGGCTGTAGACTTAGTCGTTGTGATGTATTGTTTCTGGTATGAACTTGCTGAGCGTTATTTCTGACTGCCTTTTGGTTTTGACCCGTTTCTTGTTTATCTGGACTCTGACTTTTGTCTTGCCCTGATTTTTCTGGTTGCCTGTTTCTGGACTTGTTTGTTTGACCGTTCTGCCTGTGACCACGACTTTGGTTTTGAATCATCCCGCTTGTGACCTCTGCATGTACATTGACGCCAATTCAGCCTGAAGTAAATAAACCTCTCCTTTTCATTCACCTCCGCATTCATCTGGATTTTGCTGAAACCTCACAGCAACGAGGAGCTGAAACGCTGAAAAGTCGTGAAGCTGAAGTCAGCTTCCCGTTCAAATTGTCTCGTTCCACCTTAAACAGTGCAGCAGTTGCATTCTGGCACCTCAGGCTGAGATTTAAGGTGGAACGGGAAAATCCAACAAGAACCTCGCGAATGAGAAGCAACTTCAGCCTCATAAAGTGAACGTTGAGAGACGTTTTATAAGAAACCGTTCTACTTTATTGGAGAAGTTTCCTGCTGGAGATGTGAGAAAAGCAGCTGTAGCTGAGCTGAAGCTGAAAGCAGAGCAGAGTGGGTCTGAGTTTTCGTTTATATTGTTATCCTGTACTGGCACATCAGCACATTTACAGCCAAGACAGTAAAATGTTGTGGCTCCCAAGGTGGTTGGGCTCTTCTTAACATTTGGGTTGTGACTCCTGTTTTAGCAGCTTTTTGTCAAATCTGGAACATCTTGTGCGTCTGAATATCGTGATGCGTACTGTGCATCGTGACACTGCTCTGAAGTATATGTGATGTGATATTTGTGCCGTATCGTCCAGCCCAGGTCACAAACTGAAAACAGCTGAAAACAGCTTTGGTTTCAAAATATGGACTATAGAGACTGGAGAGTGAACAGTTACACACTGCATTAACCACAGTGAGGAAACTCAGCTTTACATGGTATGGGCCCTTTAACACACACACACACACACACACACACACACAGCACAGAGTGTGTTTAGTTATTTGGTGTTGTGAGTGTCTCAGTTCTGTCTCTAGCGTAGCTCAGGTCAGTGTGCTAATGGGCTAATGACACTATCATGTAACGTATGACATCACAATGACATCACAGCTGCAGCAACAAAGCAACAAAGGTCAGCAAAACATGTTGCACCCACTCACACACACACACACACACACACCAACACAGACACACACACACACACTCAGACGGGCGTTTCCTTGCTCTTCAGGTCGGGGGCACTGTACTGACGCCTCATGCGGGGGGGCGTGGTGTACCCCTGGAACTTTGGGACCCCTCCCCAGCCGTGCATGTTGCGTGGCAGGGTGTGTGCGTGTGCGAGTGCGGGGGGTGGAGTCTGGTACATCTGAAAATGAGGGATAAACTGCTGCTGCTGAGGGTGGTGGTGGAGGTGGTGATGCTGGTTGCCATAGTAACCGTCTCTAGGCTGGTGTCCCGCCTCCCCTCTCGATCCAGGGCTTGGTGACTGTCGCCGATAGCGACCGTGCCCCCCCTGCTGCTGATGCTCCTGGTCATTGGGGTTGCCGTAGCGACCCTGCCTGTTGGAAGCCGTTGAACTGTCCAGAGAGTTCCGCCTGCAGCGCCACTGCTGCTGCTGCGGGAAGTGACCACTGCTGTTGCCATAGCTACTGCCGTCATAATTACGTGGTTGCCAGGTGCGATGTGGAGAAGGTGTACGCATGCGCTGGTGTCCCATGACAACCGGCATCTGGAAAGGAGCAGGGAGAAATGAAGCCATCGCCTGGACTGTGGTGGGTGGACCCATGAGATTTATGGGTGGAGACTGGCTATCATTCAGCTCCTCCCCCTCACTCCTGTCCTCCCCAGTGGGCAGGGCTTGCAAGGAGGCGGGGCTCCAGGACAGCCGGTGCTGCGGGTTGCTCTTAAAAGGAAACTTCAGCTTGCACTCCTGCGGCGGGATAAACCGTCCGGTTCCGGGCAGATGGACCACGCCTCCATCTCCAGTTCCGCCCCCAGCCCCGCCCCCACGCCGTAGCCGCTTGGTGATTTGCTGCTGCTGCAGGTTTTGGAGACGGGTCTGCTCTTGTTTGAGCCAGCGGAGACGCCCTCGGCGGAAGGCGGGGTCTTCGTCCATCAGCCGCTTCACTCGCTCCTCATTGGACTGGACACCCATGGGGCCACACCCATCTTGATCAATGCCCCGCCCCTCATCTGCCTCCGTATCCTCCCAAACCTGGTCCTCTGATGAGCCGTCGTCCTGAAGGACACCAGGCAAAACATCAACATGATTTCTGTTAATTCATATTTTAAACTGTAATGTATTTACACATATTAATATTCTAAATAATCTACTGATTATACAGAACTGAGCCACCCTGCACTTAATTTCCAGTCAAAACCGCCGTTACGTACAAGTTATTGATTTTTCAGCATCAGGAAAGAAAATAAAAACATTTTTCTGCTCTTCTTTTCTGCTTTTCCTTCATTCGAGCTTCTGTTCTTCTCAGGATCCTCACTTTCAGCTCCTCAGAACCTGCAGACCCGCCTCCAAAGCTCAGTCTGAGAAGCTGGTTGATGATTTTCTGAACTAATCAAACCCATTCAGTGGTGCTGAGGTCTGGACTCTGGGGCGGTCAGTCCATCGTCCAGCTTCTTTGTTTGATGTGTCCGTCTCCTTTTCTCAGTGAGGTTCTTCTTGATCAGCTACACCTCCTTTCAGACCCACAGTGCTGAGTGGTCTTCTCACAGTGGAAGGATGGACAGAAACACCTGTGGATGTTTTCAGATCTGAAGCAGCTTGATCTTGTCCTCTCTCTCAGAGATCAAAGCTTTCAGTGCTGTTTATCTGATGGGGGCAGCTTTAGGGTTGACCAGCTCTTCCAGGTGGTTGTTAGAGGCCTCATCACAGATTATCTTATTCCTAATCTCCTCACAAATATCTGTCCCTTTTGGCTTTGACTGGAAATGAAATGAAGGCTGATGTTCTTCACGGTGCTGTATGTTTGTGTGTGTTACCTGTTGCACTGCTGGTATGACCTTCTCCATCTTCATCATTCTGTCTCTGAGCGCTCGGATCTCTTCATCCTTCAGGTTGTTCTGCTCCTTCACCTCCTGCAGGATGTCCGTCAGCTTCTCCAGGTGAGCCTTGAGGTCGTACACACCTTTCTGGCCCACTCCTCCCTCTGAAGCCATGCCCACGTCCTGCCCACGCTCCTCACCCACACCCACTGTCTCCCACACGTCCTGTGCTACTTCCTTCCACAGCTCTCGGTCCTCTGGCTCCTTCTTACCGTACATCCTGAACAGCTCCTTCAGCTTCACGATGGCCAGAGCCTGGATCTCCCTCAGAGTATGTTTAAAATCCCCCAGCGCCACCTACAGACAGAACGGGTAATTTACCTGCTGCTGCAACAATTCACAAAACGGATAATAAGAATAAAATGTTAGTAATAATAATAATAAACTCAATGCCCGTCTCTATGACGTTCATATGATCCACACAGTCGCTCTGACAGACTGTAATACACTACAGGAAGCGTAGGGGGCGATACGGCTTCTACTGTTTCATTTAAAAAGCTCTATAATGTTCATATGATCCACACAGTCGCTCTGACAGACTGTAATACACTACAGGAAGCGTAGGGGGCGATACGGCTTCTACTGTTTCATTTAAAAAGCTCTATAATGTTCATATGATCCACACAGTTGCTCTGACAGACTGTAATACACTACAGGAAGCGTAAGGGGCGATACGGCTTCTACTGTTTCATTTAAAAAGCTCTATAATGTTCATATGATCCACACAGTCGCTCTGACAGACTGTAATACACTGCAGGAAGCGTAGGGGGCGATACGGCTTCTACTGTTTCATTTAAAAAGCTCTATAATGTTCATATGATCCACACAGTCGCTCTGACAGACTGTAATACCTACAGGAAGCGTAGGGGGCGATACGGCTTCTACTGTTTCATTTAAAAAGCTCTATAATGTTCATATGATCCACACAGTCGCTCTGACAGACTGTAATACACTACAGGAAGCGTAGGGGGCGATACGGCTTCTACTGTTTCATTTAAAAAGCTCTATAATGTTCATATGATCCACACAGTCGCTCTGACAGACTGTAATACACTACAGGAAGCGTAGGGGGCGATACGGCTTCTACTGTTTCATTTAAAAAGCTCTATAATGTTCATTATGATCCACACAGTCGCTCTGACAGACTGTAATACACTACAGGAAGCGTAGGGGGCGATACGGCTTCTACTGTTTCATTCAAAAAGCTCTATAATATTCATATGATCCACACAGTCGCTCTGACAGACTGTAATACACTACAGGAAGCGTAGGGGCGATACGGCTTCTACTGTTTCATTTAAAAAGCTCTATAATGTTCATATGATCCACACAGTCGCTCTGACAGACTGTAATACACTACAGGAAGCGTAGGGGGCGATACGGCTTCTACTGTTTCATTTAAAAAGCTCTATAATGTTCATATGATCCACACAGTCGCTCTGACAGACTGTAATACACTACAGGAAGCGTAGGGGGCGATACGGCTTCTACTGTTTCATTTAAAAAGCTCTATAATGTTCATATGATCCACACAGTCGCTCTGACAGACTGTAATACACTACAGGAAGCGTAGGGGGCGATACGGCTTCTACTGTTTCATTCAAAAAGCTCTATAATATTCATATGATCCACACAGTCGCTCTGACAGACTGTAATACACTACAGGAAGCGTAGGGGGCGATACGGCTTCTACTGTTTCATTTAAAAAGCTCTATAATGATCATATGATCCACACAGTCACTCTGACAGACTGTAATACACTACAGGAAGCGTAGGGGGCGATACGGCTTCTACTGTTTCATTTAAAAAGCTCTATAATGTTCATATGATCCACACAGTCGCTCTGACAGACTGTAATACACTACAGGAAGCGTAGGGGGCGATACGGCTTCTACTGTTTCATTTAAAAGCTCTATAATGTTCATATGATCCACACAGTCGCTCTGACAGACTGTAATACACTACAGGAAGCGTAGGGGGCGATACGGCTTCTACTGTTTCATTTAAAAAGCTCTATAATGTTCATATGATCCACACAGTCGCTCTGACAGACTGTAATACACTACAGGAAGCGTAGGGGGCGATACGGCTTCTACTGTTTCATTTAAAAAGCTCTATAATGTTCATATGATCCACACAGTCGCTCTGACAGACTGTAATACACTACAGGAAGCGTAGGGGGCGATACGGCTTCTACTGTTTCATTTAAAAAGCTCTATAATGTTCATATGATCCACACAGTCGCTCTGACAGACTGTAATACACTACAGGAAGCGTAGGGGGCGATACGGCTTCTACTGCTTCATTTAAAAAGCTCTATAATGTTCATATGATCCACACAGTCGCTCTGACAGACTGTAATACACTACAGGAAGCGTAGGGGCGATACGGCTTCTACTGTTTCATTTAAAAAGCTCTATAATGTTCATATGATCCACACAGTCGCTCTGACAGACTGTAATACACTACAGGAAGCGTAGGGGGCGATACGGCTTCTACTGTTTCATTTAAAAAGCTCTATAATGTTCATATGATCCACACAGTTGCTCTGACAGACTGTAATACACTACACGAAGCGTAGGGGGCGATACGGCTTCTACTGTTTCATTTAAAAAGCTCTATAATGTTCATATGATCCACACAGTCACTCTGACAGACTGTAATACACTACAGGAAGCGTAGGGGGCGATACGGCTTCTACTGTTTCATTTAAAAAGCTCTATAATGTTCATATGATCCACACAGTCGCTCTGACAGACTGTAATACACTACAGGAAGCGTAGGGGCGATACGGCTTCTACTGTTTCATTTAAAAAGCTCTGTAATGTTCATATGATCCACACAGTCGCTCTGACAGACTGTAATACACTACAGGAAGCGTAGGGGGCGATACGGCTTCTACTGTTTCATTTAAAAAGCTCTATAATGTTTATGATCCACACAGTCGCTCTGACAGACTGTAATACACTACAGGAAGCGTAGGGGGCGATACGGCTTCTACTGTTTCATTTAAAAAGCTCTATAATGTTCATATGATCCACACAGTCGCTCTGACAGACTGTAATACACTACAGGAAGCGTAGGGGGCGATACGGCTTCTACTGTTTCATTTAAAAAGCTCTATAATGTTCATATGATCCACACAGTCGCTCTGACAGACTGTAATACACTACAGGAAGCGTAGGGGGCGATACGGCTTCTACTGTTTCATTTAAAAAGCTCTATAATGTTCATATGATCCATACAGTCGCTCTGACAGACTGTAATACACTACAGGAAGCGTAGGGGGCGATACGGCTTCTACTGTTTCATTTAAAAAGCTCTATAATGTTCATATGATCCACACAGTCGCTCTGACAGACTGTAATACACTACAGGAAGCGTAGGGGGCGATACGGCTTCTACTGTTTCATTTAAAAAGCTCTATAATGTTCATATGATCCACACAGTCGCTCTGACAGACTGTAATACACTACAGGAAGCGTAGGGGGCGATACGGCTTCTACTGTTTCATTTAAAAAGCTCTATAATATTCATATGATCCACACAGTCGCTCTGACAGACTGTAATACACTACAGGAAGCGTAGGGGGCGATACGGCTTCTACTGTTTCATTTAAAAAGCTCTATAATGATCATATGATCCACACAGTCGCTCTGACAGACTGTAATACACTACAGGAAGCGTAGGGGGCGATACGGCTTCTACTGTTTCATTTAAAAAGCTCTATAATGATCATATGATCCACACAGTCGCTCTGACAGACTGTAATACACTACAGGAAGCGTAGGGGGCGATACGGCTTCTACTGTTTCATTTAAAAAGCTCTATAATGTTCATATGATCCACACAGTCACTCTGACAGACTGTAATACACTACAGGAAGCGTAGGGGGCGATACGGCTTCTACTGTTTCATTTAAAAAGCTCTATAATGTTCATATGATCCACACAGTCGCTCTGACAGACTGTAATACACTACAGGAAGCGTAGGGGGCGATACGGCTTCTACTGTTTCATTTAAAAAGCTCTATAATGTTCATATGATCCACACAGTCGCTCTGACAGACTGTAATACACTACAGGAAGCGTAGGGGGCGATACGGCTTCTACTGTTTCATTTAAAAAGCTCTATAATGTTCATATGATCCACACAGTCGCTCTGACAGACTGTAATACACTACAGGAAGCGTAGGGGGCGATACAGCTTCTACTGTTTCATTTAAAAAGCTCTATAATGTTCATATGATCCACACAGTCGCTCTGACAGACTGTAATACACTACAGGAAGCGTAGG
>NC_051219.1:699347-701847 GCF_015220715.1 Pygocentrus nattereri
CGGCGCGGTCACTTCTTCGGTCCGCGTCCGAGCCGTAAAAAGGGCGCGGTCACTTCTTCGGTCCGCGTCCTCGGATTCTTTAAACTTGGCTTTCAGACGTTTAACTGTTCTGTGGACAGAGGATTTTGGACAAACGTCATCTAATTTAGTACAGAAACATCTGCCTAACGAGTCTCAGCAGCGCGAGCTGGACTGACAGAAAACCCGCAGGAACTCTGATCTGGCTGTTCAGAGTCGCACTGCGTCTGGCATGCGCCCGCCCCTCGGGCCCCGACGATGATGGCCAAGAGAGCCGGCAGAAAGGCGAACACTCAGCGGAGACGAACCTCGGCGAGAACGCCGGGGAGAGAGTGCGGAGGGTACGGAGCGCAAAGTCCGAGCTCTCCCAACAGGCAGGAGTAACGGCGGGAGGAGGAGGAGGAGGATGCTGGTGCCGGCTACGAGGGGGAACCAGAGGAAGGAGTGAGTCCTGAGCTCCGTCACCCGGGCCCCGTCCCCTGTTACACAGCTGAGCTGCCAGCTGGGGGTGATAAAGAGGAGGAGGAGCAACAAGCTCTTGTTCCCTCTCAGCTCTGGTGCTCACATCTGGCCGGCAGCATGAGCGCCTTTAAAAAGAGCTGAGAGGGAACAGAGAGGGAGAGGGACAAGCAGCAGAGGACAGAGTGAAGAGCTGAAGAGCTGAAAAGCTAGAGGTAAAGACTGAGAGGTCTAGTTTAGAATCGGCCGTGAAAAGTGGCCAGCTGAGCGTTGGTTGGTTTCGTTCGTTTATTTTGGAAAATAAAGATATGGCTGAATCCTGTCTCCAGCGTCCTCCCTGAGCCCGGGACAGCACATGCCGTGCTACAGACCGATTCAGAACCTTTCAGCAGAGAATGCAGATGCATCTCAGAGGTGGTGATTACCCCCCCCCCCGCCGCCAGCAGACGGTGGGCGATGAGTGTAGAAGGGGGGTTAATATGCGTATGTGTGTACGTATAGAAAGATCAGAAGGATCAGATGGTCTGATGCTGAATGGATGAACAGACAGACGGACTGACAGACAAGAACACAGTGATACCTGAACAGAGTCCACGCAACTTTTCCAGAAGCAGAGAAACAGAACAGACCGGAGTTTATCACTGAAACCGCACACACACTATATCACTATCTCACTAACACACTAACACACACACTAACTCACTAACACACTCACTAACTCACCAACTCACTAACACACTAATTCACTAACTCACCAACTCACTAACAACACACTAACTCACAAACACACTAGCTCACCCACTCACTAACACACTAATTCACTAACACAACAACTCACTGACACACTAACTCACCAACACACTAACTCACTAACACACTAACTCACTAACTCACCAACTCACCAACACACTAATTCACTAACTCACCAACTCACTAACACACTAACTCACTAGCTCACCAACACACTAACTTACTCACGAACACACTAATCTACTAACTCACCAACTCACTAACACACTAACTCAACAACTCACTAACACACTAATTCACTAACTCACCAACTCACTAACAACACACTAACTCACAAACACACTAGCTCTCCCACTCACTAACACACTAATTCACTAACACAACAACTCACTGACACACTAACTCACCAACACACTAACTCACTAACACACTAACTCACCAACTCACCAACTCACTAACACAGTAACTCACTAACTCACCAACTCATGAACACACTAATCTACTAACTCACCAACTCACTAATACACTAACTCACCAACTCACTAACAACACACTAACTCACCAACTCACCAACACACTAATTCACTAACTCACCAACTCACTAACACACTAACTCACTAGCTCACCAACACACTAACTTACTCACGAACACACTAATCTACTAACTC
This sequence comes from Pygocentrus nattereri, assembly GCF_015220715.1. Classification (NCBI taxonomy): domain Eukaryota; kingdom Metazoa; phylum Chordata; class Actinopteri; order Characiformes; family Serrasalmidae; genus Pygocentrus; species Pygocentrus nattereri. Next base: position 701,243 of record NC_051219.1, read on the forward strand.
ACCAACTCACTAACACACTAACTCACCAACTCACTAACACACTAATTCACTAACTCACCAACTCACTAACAACACACTAACTCACAAACACACTAGCTCACCCACTCACTAACACACTAATTCACTAACACAACAACTCACTGACACACTAACTCACAAACACACTAACTCACTAACACACTAACTCACCAACTCACCAACTCACTAACACAGTAACTCACTAACTCACCAACTCATGAACACACTAATCTACTAACTCACCAACTCACTAACAACACACTAACTCACCAACTCACCAACACACTAATTCACTAACTCACTAACTCACTAACACCCTAACTCACTAACTCACCAACACACTAACTCACCAACTCACTAACACACTAACTCACCAAATCACCATCACACTAACACACTAACTCACTAACACACAAACTCAGTAACTCACTAAAACGCTAACACAATAACTCATACACTAACACACTAACTCACCAAATCACCAACACACTAACACACTAAGACACTAACTCACTAACACTTTAACTCACTAACTCACCAACTCACTAACACTAACTCACTAAAAGTTAGTGTTAGTGAGTTGGTGA
>NC_051219.1:729347-741847 GCF_015220715.1 Pygocentrus nattereri
GGGAGCTCTGATAAACAGCAGGGGGCGACTCTGATAAACAGCAGGGGGAGCTCTGATAAACAGCAGGGGGTGCTCTGATAAACAGCAGGGGGAGCTCTGATAAACAGCAGGGGGAGCTCTGATAAACAGCAGGGGGCGCTCTGATAAACAGCAGGGGGAGCTCTGATAAACAGCAGGGGGCGACTCTGATAAACAGCAGGGTCCGCTCTGATAAACAGCAGGGGGAGCTCTGATAAACAGCAGGGGGAGCTCTGATAAACAGCAGGGGGCACTCTGATAAACAGCAGGGGGCGACTCTGATAAACAGCAGGGGGAGCTCTGATAAACAGCAGGGGGCGCTCTGATAAACAGCAGGGGGAGCTCTGATAAACAGCAGGGGGAGCTCTGATAAACAGCAGGGGGAGCTCTGATAAACAGCAGGGGGCAACTCTGATAAACAGCAGGGGGAGCTCTGATAAACAGCAGGGGGCGCTCTGATAAACAGCAGGGGGAGCTCTGATAAACAGCAAGGGGCGCTCTGATAAACAGCAGGGGGAGCTCTGATAAACAGCAGGGGGAGCTCTGATAAACAGAGGGTGTGTGTGTGTGTGTGTGTGTGTGTGTGTGTGTGTGTGTGTGTGTGTGTACTCACAGGTGGTCTTTCCTTGCATCTGTATGACACACTTGGCATCTCGGTTGCTCTCGCGGGAGTTGAATGGTCGGACTCGGACCGCCACCTTCACCGAGGCAGCCATAACATACACCTGCAACAACGAATGAGAGAGCAGGAACTCAGTCAGAGCCAATCAGACAGCAAGAACACAGTCAGAGCCAATCAGAGAGCAGGGCCACAGTCAGAGCCAATCAGAGAGCAGGGCCACAGTCAGAGCCAATCAGAGAGGATGGACACAGTCAGAGCCAATCAGACAGCAGGAACACAGTCAGAGCCAATCAAAGAGACAGGGACACAGTCAGAGCCAATCAAAGAGCACGGACAAAGTAAGAGCCAATCAGACAGCAGTGACACAGTCAGAGCCAATCAGAGAGCAGGACCACAGTCAAGAGTCAATCAGAGAGCAGGAACACAGTCAGAGCCAATCAGAGTGCAGTGAGACAGCCAGAGCCAATCAGAGAGCAGTGACACAGTCAGAGCCAATCAGAGAGCAGTGACACAATCAGGCAATCAGAGAGCAGTGACACAGTCAGCCAATCAGAGAGCAGTGACAAAGTCAGAGCCAATCAGAGAGCAGTGACAAAGTCAGAGACAATCAGAGAGCAGTGACACAGTCAGCCAATCAGAGAGCAGTGACAGTCAGCCAATCAGAGAGCAGTGACAAAGTCAGAGACAATCAGAGAGCAGTGACACAGTCAGCCAATCAGAGAGCAGTGACACAGTCAGCCAATCAGAGAGCAGTGACACAGTCAGCCAATCAGAGAGCAGGGACAAAGTCAGAGCCAATCAGAGAGCAGTGACTGTCAGCCAATCAGAGAGCAGTGACACAGTCAATCAGAGAGCAGTGACACAGTCAGCCAATCAGAGAGCAGTGACACAGTCAGCCAATCAGAGAGCAGTGACAAAGTCATAGCCAATCAGAGAGCAGTGACAGTCAGCCAATCAGAGAGCAGTGACAAAGTCTGAGCCAATCAGAGAGCAGTGACACAGTAAGCCAATCAGAGAGCAGTGACAGTCAGCCAATCAGAGAGCAGTGACAAAGTCTTAGCCAATCAGAGAGCAGTGACACAGTCAATCAGAGAGCAGTGACACAGTCAGCCAATCAGAGAGCAGTGACACAGTCAACCAATCAGAGAGCAGTGACACAGTCAATCAGAGAGCAGTGACACAGTCAGCCAATCAGAGAGCAGTGACACAGTCAGCCAATCAGAGAGCAGTGACAAAGTCATAGCCAATCAGAGAGCAGTGACAGTCAGCAAATCAGAGAGCAGTGACAAAGTCTGAGCCAATCAGAGAGCAGTGACACAGTAAGCCAATCAGAGAGCAGTGACAGTCAGCCAATCAGAGAGCAGTGACAAAGTCTTAGCCAATCAGAGAGCAGTGACACAGTCAATCAGAGAGCAGTGACACAGTCAGCCAATCAGAGAGCAGTGACACAGTCAACCAATCAGAGAGCAGTGACAAAGTCAGAGCCAATCAGAGAGCAGTGACACAGTCAGCCAATCAGAGAGCAGTGACAAAGCCAACCAATCAGAGAGCAGAGACACAGACAGCCAAACAAAGAAAAGTGACACAGTCAACCAATCAGAGTGCAGTTTGTGGCTAGTGTGTCAGCTTGATGACCTACTGAGAGTGAACACCAGCTGAGACGATGATCTACTGAGAGTGAACACCAGCTGAGACGATGATCTACTCAGAGTTAACAACAGCTGAGACGATTATCTACTGAGAGTGAACACCAGCTGAGACAATGATCTACTGAGAGTGAACACCAGCTGAGACAATGATTTACTGAGAGTGAACACCAGCTGAGACGATGATCTACTGAGAGTGAACACCAGCTCAGACAATGATCTACTGAGAGTGAACACCAGCTGAGATGATGATCTACTGAGAGTGAACACCAGCTGAGACAATGATCTACTGAGAGTGAACACCAGCTGAGATGATCTACTAAGAGTGAACATCAGCTGAGATGATGATCTACTGAGAGTGAACACCAGCTGAGACGATTATCTACTGAGAGTGAACATCAGCTGAGATGATGATCTACTAAGAGTGAACATCAGCTGAGATGATGATCTACTGAGAGTGAACACCAGCTGAGACAATGATCTACTGAGAGTGAACACCAGTTGAGACAATGATCTACTGAGAGTGAACACCAGCTGAGACGTTGATCTACTGAGAGTGAACACCAGCTGAGACAGTCCACTGAGAGTGAACACCAGCTGAGACAATGATCTACTGAGAGTGAACACCAGCTGAGACGATGATCTACTGAGAGTGAACACCAGCTGAGACGATGATCTACTGAGAGTGAACACCAGCTGAGACAATGATCTACTGAGAGTGAACACCAGCTGAGACGATGATCTACTGAGAGTGAACACCAGCTGAGACGATGATCTACTGAGAGTCAACAACAGCTGAGACAGTCTACTGAGAGTGAACACCAGCTGAGACAATGATCTACTGAGAGTGAACATCAGCTGAGACGATGATTTACTGAGAGTGAACACCAGCTGAGACGATGATCTACTGAGAGTGAACACCGGCTGAGACAATGATCTACTGAGAGTGAACAGCAGCTGAGATGATCTACTAAGAGTGAACAAAAGCTGAGACGATGATCTACTGAGAGTGAACACCAGCTGAGACAATGATCTACTGAGAGTGAACACCAGCTGAGATGATGATCTACTAAGAGTGAACATCAGCTGAGATGATGATCTACTGAGAGTGAACACCAGCTGAGACGATTATCTACTGAGAGTGAACACCAGCTGAGATGATGATCTACTAAGAGTGAACATCAGCTGAGATGATGATCTACTGAGAGTGAACAGCAGCTGAGACGATGATCTACTGAGAGTCAACAACAGCTGAGAGAGTCTACTGAGAGTGAACACCAGCTGAGACAATGATCTACTGAGAGTGAACACCAGCTGAGACGATGATCTACTGAGAGTGAACACCAGCTGAGACGATGATCTACTGAGAGTGAACACGAGCTGAGATGATCTACTAAGAGTGAACATCAGCTGAGATGATGATCTACTGAGAGTGAACACCAGCTGAGACAATGATCTACTGAGAGTGAACACCAGCTGAGACAATGATCTACTAAGAGTGAACATCAGCTGAGACAATGATCTACTGAGAGTGAACAGCAGCTGAGACGATGGTCTACTGAGAGTGAACACCAGCTGAGACAATGATCTACTGAGAGTGAACAGCAGCTGAGACAATGATCTACTAAGAGTGAACATCAGCTGAGATGATGATCTACTGAGAGTGAACAGCAGCTGAGACAATGGTCTACTGAGAGTAAACACCAGCTGAGATGATGATCTACTGAGAGTGAACACCAGCTGAGACAATGATCTACTGAGAGTGAACACCAGCTGAGATGATGATCTACTAAGAGTGAACATCAGCTGAGATGATGATCTACTGAGAGTGAACAGCAGCTGAGACGATGATCTACTGAGAGTCAACAACAGCTGAGAGAGTCTACTGAGAGTGAACACCAGCTGAGACAATGATCTACTGAGAGTGAACACCAGCTGAGACGATGATCTACTGAGAGTGAACACCAGCTGAGACGATGATCTACTGAGAGTGAACACCAGCTGAGACAATGATCTACTGAGAGTGAACACCAGCTGAGATGATCTACTAAGAGTGAACATCAGCTGAGATGATAATCTACTGAGAGTGAACACCAGCTGAGATTATTATCTACTGAGAGTGAACACCAGCTGAGATGATGATCTACTGAGAGTGAACATCAGCTGAGATGATGATCTACTGAGAGTGAACACCAGCTGAGACAATGATCTACTGAGAGTGAACACCAGCTGAGACAATGATCTACTAAGAGTGAACATCAGCTGAGACAATGATCTACTGAGAGTGAACACCAGCTGAGACGATGATTTACTGAGAGTGAACACCAGCTGAGACGATGATCTACTGAGAGTGAACACCAGCTGAGACAATGATCTACTGAGAGTGAACACCAGCTGAGATGATCTACTAAGAGTGAACAAAAGCTGAGACGATGATCTACTGAGAGTGAACACCAGCTGAGACAATTATCTACTGAGAGTGAACACCAGCTGAGACAATGATCTACTGAGAGTGAACACCAGCTGAGATGATGATCTACTGAGAGTGAACACCAGCTGAGACGATTATCTACTGAGAGTGAACACCAGCTGAGATGATGATCTACTAAGAGTGAACATCAGCTGAGATGATGATCTACTGAGAGTGAACAGCAGCTGAGACGATGATCTACTGAGAGTCAACAACAGCTGAGACAGTCTACTGAGAGTAAACACCAGCTGAGACAGTCTACTGAGAGTAAACACCAGCTGAGACAATGATCTGCTGAGAGTGAACACCAGCTGAGACGATGATCTACTGAGAGTGAACACCAGCTGAGACGATAATCTACTGAGAGTGAACACCAGCTGAGACAATGATCTACTGAGAGTGAACACCAGCTGAGATGATCTACTAAGAGTGAACATCAGATGAGATGATAATCTACTGAGACTGAACACCAGCTGAGATGATTATCTACTGAGAGTGAACACCAGCTGAGATGATGATCTACTGAGAGGCTGAGATGATGATCTACTGAGAGTGAACACCAGCTGAGACAATGATCTACTGAGAGTGAACACCAGCTGAGACAATGATCTACTGAGAGTGAACACCAGCTGAGATGATCTACTGAGAGTGAACACCAGCTGAGACAATGATCTACTAAGAGTGAACATCAGCTGAGATGATGATCTACTGAGAGTGAACAGCAGCTGAGACAATGGTCTACTGAGAGTAAACACCAGCTGAGATGATGATCTACTGAGAGTGAACAGCAGCTGAGACGATGGTCTACTGAGAGTAAACACCAGCTGAGACAATGATCTACTAAGAGTGAACATCAGCTGAGATGATGATCTACTGAGAGTAAACACAAGCTGAGATGGTGGTCTGCTAGTTAATTATCTGACAGCTTTGTGAACGTCTTCTGCTCCTGTAGGATCTCAGCTGTAACTGCACTAGAACAGTGAGTACTGAATGCAGTTCGGGACTGTTTGTTTAAACACATTCCAGACGGCTGAACTGTGGAGAACCTTGGTGTGAGAGTGTTGCTATGGCAGCAGTGGCTCCTGATACTACTGTATATGTCTGCCTGTCTGTAGTTGAAGTGTTTCACTCACAGAAGCAGCTGTGCATCATCAAATCGTTCAGCACAGTAGTATCAATTAGACATGATCTATCATCACTAGGAAACCACTGAAAAGTGTTTACTCACTGAAAAATGCACAACGGTACACAGGAGTGAAGTCCTTTACACACCGAACGGCATATATTCATGCAATTTACCCAGACGTGGTATCAGTTCAGTACATTCATTTCAGCATGTATATATATGACGGCGTCTTGCGCCCCAAACGTGACTTTCACACGGTGAAAATGTGGCACCAATTTATTCGCCCTCTGTTCCGTTTTTGCAAACTTTCACCAGTGGCATGAACTCACTGACCAATCATGGTCACCTCTACTGTTGGTACGACGACAACCAAGCTAATGGAGCAAACAGAACATTTTCACAAACACTGAAAGGACCAGAATCTCGAAAAGCAGCCAACATCAAGTTGAATGTGGAAGAACTCTTCAGCTCCTGAATGATGCTCACCACGTGATGAATCAGGCAGTCAGTCAGTGAATCGGTCAGTGTTTTTAAGGACTGTATATCCACAATATCAAATCAAATCAAATCAAATTTATTTATATAGCGCTTTTTACAACTGATGTTGTCACAAAGCAGCTTTACAAAAATGGGAATCACAGCACAGAGAATCAGACAAAACACTGAACATAATATACAGAATATGCTTGGAAAAGCGCATTCTGGCATAATGCATCACAGTAATGATAAGTTATCGTCATAATGCCCGCCCCTAGTTCCCGAGAATCCAAAGCAAGAATGAGATGAATGTCCTGTTTTCTGTTATTATGAAAATGTAAGTAGATTAAAATCCCTCTAAGAGACCATGATCTGTCCACCCCTGCTCAGAGCGGGAGCGCCGAACTAGGATCAGACTCCTCTCGCCCATTAAACAATGAAATCAATAAATGAACAAAGTTTTTTAATGTTTTGACCATTCGCCGACTGTTACCATGGTAATTCAGTTAACCATCACCAGGCGGACGATCTGCACAACACTAACGTCACCAACCCCAGAGCAGTGAGAGTGAGTCCTCCAGAAAAACCCAAAGATCAAAGCCAATCAGAGCAGCAAGTGTTAGAGCAGATGTTCAGGTGATTCAGAGCTGGCACACAGCCAGCACAGTGACACACTCACTCGCATACCATGACGGTGAGGCTATGGGATGTTATTAGATCTGAGCAGAAGGAGAATCGGCTCTGATGGCCTGAGCGTTTTACCGCACTTTCAGCCTCAAATCAGACGCACTGTGCCCAAACCGCTGAGCCCTCGGTTCCATAGAAGACCCAGAATGCACTTCTGTCGCTCATGCAGAGGTATTTTAGAGACAATCACATAAAATAAGGATGGAGATGTCACACGTACAGCTGACTGCACTGGACGGGAGGCCAATTTTGAGTCTTTGAAAATGTCTTTGTCTTTGAAAATCAGCTGTAAATTTGCATTAGCATCTCAAAAACATTGCTAACAGACTTAAATCTCAAAACTGCATATAAAAAATACAAAAATGTAATTTATGTGTTGCTGTATTTCACTGCATTTCACTGTATTTCACTGCATTTCACTGTATTTCACTGCATTTCACTGTATCAGCTTCTGTTCCCACATGAGAACATCTCCTGGGAATCTTACTAATCTTGCTCTGCTGCAGGTGAACCGCCGATTCATACCCTTCATACCGCCGAGTCCAGACCACCAGACTGAGCTGTGGTGGCGAGGTCTGGTACCGAGCTGATGTAAACGAGCTGAATTCTACAGTGAGGTGAGACATTCTCAACACACGGTGACCCCTGACCTCTGAGCAGCACCTTCTCTACTGTAAATAACCCGTGCAGCTGAACATCGCCTTGTAAAGGATCATTAAAGCTCTAGAACTCGTCTACGTGGTGTACTGCATCTCTCAGCGTCAGCATTTAGTAAGAAATCGTTTTCATGTTCATTGTTCCTTCACTACAATTCCCAGCATGCATTACAGATACATCATACAACCATATATCTTTTCACAGTAGGGGTTGCAGGACACCAGATTTTTAAAGTCAACAGTGACGTGATGAAAGTCGAGTCGCTGTTGTTGATAAAAAGGGAAAGTTAAAAAAAATGTTGACTTTAAAAAAGCCAAACTCCCCACGTCGTAGAGGGTGATTCACCCTTTCCAACAAGCCATGGATCACATTGCTAGCCTTCAGGAAAACAGAGACACAGGTACAGATTGCAAATCTTAGGCGCAGCCTAACCCAGCCTTACAAAAAGAGTGCCTGCGGCGGAGGTCCAGAGAGCCAGGGAAATTTAGGGCACCGTAACCCGGCCAAAATAAGAGTAACTGCCTTCAAACTGTGCAGGGTTGCAGATCGGTATGCTCCTTCTGCAACCACTCAGGACTTCTTATTGTCGTCTGCAGGAAACCAGAGATAATGTTCAATTATCTGATCTCTGAAGCTCTGTGGATCAGCAGAGAAATGTTACAACAAAGCCAAGGTCAGTAGAGCGTGATGTGTCCTTTCCAGCGAGCCCTGGATCACGTGGCTGCCCTTCAGGAAACCAGAGATATGGACCTCGAAATCACCAGCCTTCTCACCTGCTGTCTTCTCTGAAGCGTCCATGTTGTTAGTGCCATAATCACGTGATCAGCAACACCAAGATTAAAGCGTCGTTACCGGGCAGAAAAGGCGACAACCCGTGTTTCATACTTCAGCATTTGACCAGGGAAACCATTAAAGCAGTGGTGATAAAATATTACATCATGATTTCCACAACACACGACATGCATCACGATATTCGGCTTTTCTGAGGTTTAAGAAGTCGGAACGGACGCAATAGAACCTGAAGTGTCAAACACTATGGCCGTTAATAAAAACACCGTAATAAACCTGCAATACTTTCTTTTGTACAACAAAATCGATGGATCGCTTTTATTCAATGTTTCACCAACGATGCTGCCCTAAATCCGGTTAAACAGGCCTCGGTTTGCTCTCGCTGTAATGAAACATGCAGTTGGTGATCTTTAAGCGCTGACGATATCCACGATATGATCAGAAAAGCGTACTGTGACGTTATTTATCACAATAACAATAAAATATCCTTATATTGCCAAGCACTTAGTGCTGACATTTACAAATTAGTAGGTAAATTATTCAGGATTCATTCTTATTCACCTCATTTTGCCCTTTCCTATTTTCAGAGAGGAAGGAGCTCGACAGGTCTGCGAGCTCTTCTTCCAGAATTACCTGCATGACCACAAAGGCCTAGATCTCACACCGAGTTCGGGATGAATGGAGCTCGGAATCTCTAGCTGTCCACCTGAAAGCCTTTAGACAAACTGAGGTGGGAAATGAGCGCTTGTCTGGCTGCTGTGCGTGTCTCTGTTGTGAGAAGTAAAGAGGGGTTTATTTAGTGCTTCATCTGGTTTAAAGGTGGACGTAGGCTTTGTGGGAATCCACCATTAATACAACAGCAAAGCATTTACATGACAGCATGCAGTTTGATCAAAAATCGTCCACAAAACAGTTCAGCCTTACAATCATCCCAGCATTCTTCTTTGTTTGTTGACAATATAAACAAACAGCATCTGATAAACAAACATCCATTCAAAAGTCTGCTTAAAAAGCCTAAAACACACAGTGTTAATAATCTGATAATTGCAGAAAATCAGATTGTGTCAGTAATCTGATCAACGCATTTACATGCACGTGAGTAATCAGATAACGGGGAAACTCCAGGTCTACATGAGTCAGACAGTAATCAGATAATGGGGAAACTCCAGGTCTACAGGAGTCAGACAGTAATCAGATAACGGGGAAACTCCAGGTCTACATGAGTCAGACAGTAATCAGATAATGGGGAAACTCCAGGTCTACATGAGTCAGACAGTAATCAGATAATGGGGAAACTCCAGGTCTACAGGAGTCAGACAGTAATCAGATAATGGGGAAACTCCAGGTCTACAGGAGTCAGACAGTAATCAGATAATGGGGAAACTCCAGGTCTACAGGAGTCAGACAGTAATCAGATAATGGGGAAACTCCAGGTCTACAGGAGTCAGACAGTAATCAGATAATGGGGAAACTCCAGGTCTACAGGAGTCAGACAGTAATCAGATAATGGGGAAACTCCAGGTCTACAGGAGTCAGACAGTAATCCGATAACGGGGAAACTCCAGGTCTACATGAATTAGACAGTAATCAGATAATGGGGAAACTCCAGGTCTACATGAGTCAGACAGTAATCAGATAACGGGGAAACTCCAGGTCTACATGAGTCAGACAGTAATCAGATAATGGGGAAACTCCAGGTCTACAGGAGTCAGACAGTAATCAGATAATGGGGAAACTCCAGGTCTACAGGAGTCAGACAGTAATCAGATAATGGGGAAACTCCAGGTCTACAGGAGTCAGACAGTAATCAGATAACGGGGAAACTCCAGGTCTACAGGAGTCAGACAGTAATCAGATAATGGGGAAACTCCAGGTCTACATGAGTCAGACAGTAATCAGATAACGGGGAAACTCCAGGTCTACAGGAGTCAGACAGTAATCAGATAATGGGGAAACTCCAGGTCTACAGGAGTCAGACAGTAATCAGATAATGGGGAAACTCCAGGTCTACATGAGTCAGACAGTAATCAGATAATGGGGAAACTCCAGGTCTACATGAGTCAGACAGTAATCAGATAATGTGAAACTCCAGGTCTACAGGAGTCAGACAGTAATCAGATAATGGGGAAACTCCAGGTCTACAGGAGTCAGACAGTAATCAGATAACGGGGAAACTCCAGGTCTACAGGAGTCAGACAGTAATCAGATAATGGGGAAACTCCAGGTCTACAGGAGTCAGACAGTAATCACATAATGGGGAAACTCCAGGTCTACAGGAGTCAGACAGTAATCAGATAATGGAGAAACTCCAGGTCTACATGAGTCAGACAGTAATCAGACTTCTGCTTTACAACCAGCCGATAAACTCACAGAAGACGTGATGTAAACATAACATAGAACTCAAACTTCCTGAGCAGCTTTTTTGAGTCACTTTAGCTAAAAATATGAACAAACATCATCTAGAAGATGAAGAATATTTAAATCCTTCATCTCATCGAGCATGCTTTTGGTTTCCGTCATGTTGAAATGATGTCAAGGACCAGCGTTTACATGTCGTTTATTCCAGCTGCATTTGTTTGTACATCTGTACCATTCATAATACTCGAAACTGGACCCTGAATGTTTAGACATACAAGCCCCAGTATGGTGTAAACGCCCCAAATCATTTACACTGCAAAAACATTCATCATTAAAAATAGACGCAATCCTTTTTCAAGCAGGCTGACGTTGTCGTTGCCACATCAAATGGGTTCTCTGTCTGGCTCTCGTCCACTGAGCGAGGAACAGTGAGCTAAATCTCATTTACTCTAATATATTATCCAGCCTTTAGAGCTTTATCTAGAGCGTGACTTCACTCAGGAGAACAACTTTTTCATTGTCTGTAGGACTGACTCACCTGCCATCATATGACCATATATGACCATCATATGATCCCAGTGTGACAAAGGTGGCCTATGAGCAGAGACCTTTCCCTGTTTCTCAAGCTTTTATAATAAACCAAACTTTCCCATTGGGTTTGTATGTTTTATTTTAATAGTACTGGAAATGTTCCCTGGCTTAAGGCACAGAAAAGCTTACAGCTCTTGTTCAACTAGTTCTCCAAAAATAAAAACACATCATACCTTTTAATGAAGAAATTACATAGAAAACATAATCAGGGTGTAAAAGCGTTCTCTACTTCACTGCAGCCACTACTGTAATGTTTCCCTGCTGTGCTGCACTGAATACAGTGTGAAGGGAATCCCTGTAGAGGCTGAATAATCCAGTCTGTTGAGGGTTCATAACTACAGCAGCGTCAGAACTCCTGACCTGACCAGCCGAGAGGTTTGAGGTGTACAGTGAGCAAGAGGTCAGGAAGCAGCTGTGGAGATGAATAAAAACCAAGTAGAAGATGAGTAATTAATGTTAGTGACTTTCTCCACCGAGTGTTACTGACCCACTACAGGCTGCAGTAGCTAAAGCCACCTCAGGATAACTGCTGCACCAGTTACTGACACAATCTTATTTTCTGCAGTTATCAGATTATTAAGTGTAAACACGCTGAACCAGTTACTGACACAGTCTGATTTTCTGCAGTTATCAGATTATTAAGTGTAAACACACTGAACCAGTTACGGACACAGTCTGATATTCTGCAGTTATCAGATTATTAAGTGTAAACACGCTGAACCAGTTACTGACACAGTCTGATTTACTGCAGTTATCAGATTATTAAGTGTAAACACACTGAACCAGTAACTGACACAATCTGATTTTCTGCAGTTATCAGATTATTAAGTGTAAACACACTGAACCAGTTACTGACACAATCTGATTTACTGCAGTTATCAGATTATTAAGTGTAAACACGCTGAACCAGTTACTGACACAATCTGATTTTCTGCAGTTATCAGATTATCAAGTGTAAACACGCTGAACCAGTTACTGACACAGTCTGATTTTCTGCAGTTATCAGATTATTAAGTGTAAACACGCTGAACCAGTTACTGACACAGTCTGATTTACTGC
>NC_051219.1:746847-784347 GCF_015220715.1 Pygocentrus nattereri
CTCTCTCTCTCTCTCTCTCTCTCTCTCCCTCTCTCTGTATCTCTCTCTCTCTCTCTCTCTCTCTCTCTCTCTCTGTATCTCTCTCTCTCTCTCTCTCTCTCTCTCTCTCTCTCTCTCTCTCTCTCTCTCTCTGTTTATCTCTGTCTCTCCCGCTCTCTCTCCCTCTGTGTGTGTGTGTGTGTCTGAGCAGAACACGCTCGTTTCCGAGCTGCAGCTCGCGGTGCAGCAGACGAGGCCCTCGTCACACAGGAGTGATTTCCAGCTTCGATTTGTCTCGAATTGTAAAGACGAGATTCGCGCGGACGAGGCAGGGAAGCTGGAGGGACTGAAGGAGAAACATGAGCGGCGGAGTTTACGGAGGAGGTAAGGTAGAGACTGGCTCCTTCATCACTGTAGCTCCATCACCACTGCATATTCATCATCACTGTAGCTCCATCACCACTGCATATTCATCATCACTGTAGCTCCAACATCCTGCATATTCATCATCACCGTAGCTCCATCATCCTGCATATTCATCATCACTGTAGCTCCAACATCCTGCATATTCATCATCACCGTAGCTCCATCATCCTGCATATTCATCATCACTGTAGCTCCAACATCCTGCATATTCATCATCACCGTAGCTCCAACATCCTGCATATTCATCATCACTGTAGCTCCAACATCCTGCATATTCATCATCACTGTAGCTCCATCATCCTGCATATTCATCATCACTGTAGCTCCATCATCCTGCATATTCATCATCACTGTAGCTCCAACATCCTGCATATTCATCATCACCGTAGCTCCATCATCCTGCATATTCATCATCACTGTAGCTCCAACATCCTGCATATTCATCATCACTGTAGCTCCATCATCCTGCATATTCATCATCACTGTAGCTCCATCATCCTGCATATTCATCATCACTGTAGCTCCAACACCACTGCATATTCATCATCACTGTAGCTCCATCATCACTGCATATTCATCATCACTGTAGCTCCAACATCCTGCATATTCATCATCACTGTAGCTCCATCATCCTGCATATTCATCATCACTGTAGCTCCAACATCCTGCATATTCATCATCACTGTAGCTCCATCATCCTGCATATTCATCATCACTGTAGCTCCATCACCACTGCATATTCATCTTCACTGTAGCTCCAACATCCTGCATATTCATCATCACTGTAGCTCCAACATCCTGCATATTCATCATCACTGTAGCTCCATCATCCTGCATATTCATCATCACTGTAGCTCCAACATCCTGCATATTCATCTTCACTGTAGCTCCAACATCCTGCATATTCATCATCACTGTAGCTCCAACATCCTGCATATTCATCATCACTGTAGCTCCATCATCCTGCATATTCATCATCACTGTAGCTCCAACATCCTGCATATTCATCATCACTGTAGCTCCATCACCACTGCATATTCATCATCACTGTAGCTCCATCATCCTGCATATTCATCATCACTGTAGCTCCATCACCACTGCATATTCATCATCACTGTAGCTCCATCACCACTGCATGTTCATCATCACTGTAGCGCCATCACCCTGCATATTCATCATCACTGTAGTTCCATCACCACTGCATATTCATCATCACTGTAGCTCCATCATCCTGCATATTCATCATCACTGTAGCTCCATCACCACTGCATATTCATCATCACTGTAGCTCCATCATCCTGCATATTCATCATCACTGTAGCTCCATCATCCTGCATATTCATCATCACTGTAGCTCCAACATCCTGCATATTCATCATCACTGTAGCTCCATCACCACTGCATATTCATCATCACTGTAGCTCCATCACCACTGCATATTCATCATCACTGTAGCTCCATCATCCTGCATATTCATCATCACTGTAGCTCCATCACCACTGCATATTCATCATCACTGTAGCTCCATCACCACTGCATATTCATCATCACTGTAGCTCCATCACCCTGCATATTCATCATCACTGTAGCTCCATCACCACTGCATATTCATCATCACTGTAGCTCCAACATCCTGCATATTCATCATCACTGTAGCTCCATCACCACTGCATATTCATCATCACTGTAGCTCCATCACCACTGCATGTTCATCATCACTGTAGCGCCATCACCCTGCATATTCATCATCACTGTAGCTCCATCACCACTGCATATTCATCATCACTGTAGCTCCAACATCCTGCATATTCATCATCACTGTAGCTCCATCACCACTGCATATTCATCATCACTGTAGCTCCATCACCACTGCATATTCATCATCACTGTAGCTCCATCACCCTGCATATTCATCATCACTGTAGCTCCATCACCACTGCATATTCATCATCACTGTAGCTCCATCACCCTGCATATTCATCATCACTATAGCTCCATCACCACTGCATATTCATCTTCACTGTAGCTCCATCACCACTGCATATTCATCATCACTGTTGCTCCATCATCCTGCATATTCATTATCACTGTAGCTCCATCATCCTGCATAGTCATCATCACTGTAGCTCCAACATCCTGCATATTCATCATCACTGTAGCTCCATCATCCTGCATATTCATCATCACTGTAGCTCCATCACCACTGCATATTCATCATCACTGTAGCTCCATCACCACTGCATATTCATCATCACTGTAGCTCCATCACCACTGCATATTCATCATCACTGTAGCTCCATCATCACTGCATATTCATCATCACTGTAGCTCCATCATCCTGCATATTCATCATCACTGTAGCTCCATCACCACTGCATATTCATCATCACTGTAGCTCCATCACCACTGCATATTCATCATCACTGTAGCTCCAACACCACTGCATATTCATCATCACTGTAGCTCCATCACTACTGCATATTCATCATCACTGTAGCTCCAACATCCTGCATATTCATCATCACTGTAGCTCCATCACCACTGCATATTCATCATCACTGTAGCGCCATCACCCTGCATATTCATCATCACTGTAGCTCCATCACCACTGCATATTCATCATCACTGTAGCTCCATCATCCTGCATATTCATCATCACTGTAGCTCCATCACCACTGCATATTCATCATCACTGTAGCTCCATCACCACTGCATATTCATCATCACTGTAGCTCCATCACCACTGCATATTCATCATCACTGTAGCTCCAACATCCTGCATATTCATCATCACTGTAGCTCCATCATCCTGCATATTCATCATCACTGTAGCTCCATCACCACTGCATATTCATCATCACTGTAGCTCCATCACCACTGCATGTTCATCATCACTGTAGCGCCATCACCCTGCATATTCATCATCACTGTAGCTCCAACATCCTGCATATTCATCATCACTGTAGCTCCATCACCACTGCATATTCATCATCACTGTAGCTCCATCACCCTGCATATTCATCATCACTGTAGCTCCATCACCACTGCATATTCATCATCACTGTAGCTCCATCATCCTGCATATTCATCATCACTGTAGCTCCATCACCACTGCATATTCATCATCACTGTAGCTCCATCACCACTGCATATTCATCATCACTGTAGCTCCATCACCACTGCATATTCATCATCACTGTAGCTCCATCACCCTGCATATTCATCATCACTGTAGCTCCATCACCACTGCATATTCATCATCACTGTAGCTCCAACATCCTGCATATTCATCATCACTGTAGCTCCATCATCCTGCATATTCATCATCACTGTAGCTTCATCACCACTGCATATTCATCATCACTGTAGCTCCATCACCACTGCATGTTCATCATCACTGTAGCGCCATCACCCTGCATATTCATCATCACTGTAGCTCCATCACCACTGCATATTCATCATCACTGTAGCTCCATCATCCTGCATATTCATCATCACTGTAGCTCCATCACCACTGCATATTCATCATCACTGTAGCTCCATCACCACTGCATATTCATCATCACTGTAGCTCCATCACCCTGCATATTCATCATCACTGTAGCTCCATCACCACTGCATATTCATCATCACTGTAGCTCCATCACCACTGCATATTCATCATCACTGTAGCTCCATCACCCTGCATATTCATCATCACTATAGCTCCATCACCACTGCATATTCATCTTCACTGTAGCTCCATCACCACTGCATATTCATCATCACTGTTGCTCCATCATCCTGCATATTCATCATCACTGTAGCTCCATCATCCTGCATATTCATCATCACTGTTGCTCCATCATCCTGCATATTCATCATCACTGTAGCTCCATCATCCTGCATATTCATCATCACTGTAGCTCCAACATCCTGCATATTCATCATCACTGTAGCTCCATCATCCTGCATATTCATCATCACTGTAGCTCCATCATCCTGCATATTCATCATCACTGTAGCTCCATCACCACTGCATATTCATCATCACTGTAGCTCCATCACCACTGCATATTCATCATCACTGTAGCTCCATCATCACTGCATATTCATCATCACTGTAGCTCCATCATCCTGCATATTCATCATCACTGTAGCTCCATCACCACTGCATATTCATCATCACTGTAGCTCCATCACCACTGCATATTCATCATCACTGTAGCTCCAACACCACTGCATATTCATCATCACTGTAGCTCCATCACTACTGCATATTCATCATCACTGTAGCTCCAACATCCTGCATATTCATCATCACTGTAGCTCCATCACCACTGCATATCCATCAGCACTGTAGCTCCATCATCCTGCATATTCATCATCACTGTAGCGCCATCACCCTGCATATTCATCATCACTGTAGCTCCATCACCACTGCATATTCATCATCACTGTAGCTCCATCACCACTGCATATTCATCATCACTGTAGCTCCATCACCACTGCATATTCATCATCACTGTAGCTCCAACACCACTGCATATTCATCATCACTGTAGCTCCATCACCACTGCATATCCATCATCACTGTAGCTCCATCATCCTGCATATTCATCATCACTGTAGCTCCAACATCCTGCATATTCATCATCACTGTAGCTCCATCATCCTGCATATTCATCATCACTGTAGCTCCATCATCCTGCATATTCATCATCACTGTAGCTCCAACACCACTGCATATTCATCATCACTGTAGCTCCATCATCACTGCATATTCATCATCACTGTAGCTCCAACATCCTGCATATTCATCATCACTGTAGCTCCATCATCCTGCATATTCATCATCACTGTAGCTCCAACATCCTGCATATTCATCATCACTGTAGCTCCATCATCCTGCATATTCATCATCACTGTAGCTCCATCACCACTGCATATTCATCTTCACTGTAGCTCCAACATCCTGCATATTCATTATCACTGTAGCTCCAACATCCTGCATATTCATCATCACTGTAGCTCCATCATCCTGCATATTCATCATCACTGTAGCTCCAACATCCTGCATATTCATCTTCACTGTAGCTCCAACATCCTGCATATTCATCATCACTGTAGCTCCAACATCCTGCATATTCATCATCACTGTAGCTCCATCATCCTGCATATTCATCATCACTGTAGCTCCAACATCCTGCATATTCATCATCACTGTAGCTCCATCACCACTGCATATTCATCATCACTGTAGCTCCATCATCCTGCATATTCATCATCACTGTAGCTCCATCACCACTGCATATTCATCATCACTGTAGCTCCATCACCACTGCATGTTCATCATCACTGTAGCGCCATCACCCTGCATATTCATCATCACTGTAGTTCCATCACCACTGCATATTCATCATCACTGTAGCTCCATCATCCTGCATATTCATCATCACTGTAGCTCCATCACCACTGCATATTCATCATCACTGTAGCTCCATCATCCTGCATATTCATCATCACTGTAGCTCCATCATCCTGCATATTCATCATCACTGTAGCTCCAACATCCTGCATATTCATCATCACTGTAGCTCCATCACCACTGCATATTCATCATCACTGTAGCTCCATCACCACTGCATATTCATCATCACTGTAGCTCCATCACCACTGCATATTCATCATCACTGTAGCTCCATCATCCTGCATATTCATCATCACTGTAGCTCCATCACCACTGCATATTCATCATCACTGTAGCTCCATCACCACTGCATATTCATCATCACTGTAGCTCCATCACCCTGCATATTCATCATCACTGTAGCTCCATCACCACTGCATATTCATCATCACTGTAGCTCCAACATCCTGCATATTCATCATCACTGTAGCTCCATCATCCTGCATATTCATCATCACTGTAGCTCCATCACCACTGCATATTCATCATCACTGTAGCTCCATCACCACTGCATGTTCATCATCACTGTAGCGCCATCACCCTGCATATTCATCATCACTGTAGCTCCATCACCACTGCATATTCATCATCACTGTAGCTCCAACATCCTGCATATTCATCATCACTGTAGCTCCATCACCACTGCATATTCATCATCACTGTAGCTCCATCACCACTGCATATTCATCATCACTGTAGCTCCATCACCCTGCATATTCATCATCACTGTAGCTCCATCACCACTGCATATTCATCATCACTGTAGCTCCATCACCCTGCATATTCATCATCACTATAGCTCCATCACCACTGCATATTCATCTTCACTGTAGCTCCATCACCACTGCATATTCATCATCACTGTTGCTCCATCATCCTGCATATTCATTATCACTGTAGCTCCATCATCCTGCATATTCATCATCACTGTAGCTCCAACATCCTGCATATTCATCATCACTGTAGCTCCATCATCCTGCATATTCATCATCACTGTAGCTCCATCATCCTGCATATTCATCATCACTGTAGCTCCATCACCACTGCATATTCATCATCACTGTAGCTCCATCACCACTGCATATTCATCATCACTGTAGCTCCATCACCACTGCATATTCATCATCACTGTAGCTCCATCATCACTGCATATTCATCATCACTGTAGCTCCATCATCCTGCATATTCATCATCACTGTAGCTCCATCACCACTGCATATTCATCATCACTGTAGCTCCATCACCACTGCATATTCATCATCACTGTAGCTCCAACACCACTGCATATTCATCATCACTGTAGCTCCATCACTACTGCATATTCATCATCACTGTAGCTCCAACATCCTGCATATTCATCATCACTGTAGCTCCATCACCACTGCATATTCATCATCACTGTAGCGCCATCACCCTGCATATTCATCATCACTGTAGCTCCATCACCACTGCATATTCATCATCACTGTAGCTCCATCATCCTGCATATTCATCATCACTGTAGCTCCATCACCACTGCATATTCATCATCACTGTAGCTCCATCACCACTGCATATTCATCATCACTGTAGCTCCATCACCACTGCATATTCATCATCACTGTAGCTCCAACATCCTGCATATTCATCATCACTGTAGCTCCATCATCCTGCATATTCATCATCACTGTAGCTCCATCACCACTGCATATTCATCATCACTGTAGCTCCATCACCACTGCATGTTCATCATCACTGTAGCGCCATCACCCTGCATATTCATCATCACTGTAGCTCCAACATCCTGCATATTCATCATCACTGTAGCTCCATCACCACTGCATATTCATCATCACTGTAGCGCCATCACCCTGCATATTCATCATCACTGTAGCTCCATCACCACTGCATATTCATCATCACTGTAGCTCCATCATCCTGCATATTCATCATCACTGTAGCTCCATCACCACTGCATATTCATCATCACTGTAGCTCCATCACCACTGCATATTCATCATCACTGTAGCTCCATCACCACTGCATATTCATCATCACTGTAGCTCCATCACCCTGCATATTCATCATCACTGTAGCTCCATCACCACTGCATATTCATCATCACTGTAGCTCCAACATCCTGCATATTCATCATCACTGTAGCTCCATCATCCTGCATATTCATCATCACTGTAGCTCCATCACCACTGCATATTCATCATCACTGTAGCTCCATCACCACTGCATGTTCATCATCACTGTAGCGCCATCACCCTGCATATTCATCATCACTGTAGCTCCATCACCACTGCATATTCATCATCACTGTAGCTCCATCATCCTGCATATTCATCATCACTGTAGCTCCATCACCACTGCATATTCATCATCACTGTAGCTCCATCACCACTGCATATTCATCATCACTGTAGCTCCATCACCCTGCATATTCATCATCACTGTAGCTCCATCACCACTGCATATTCATCATCACTGTAGCTCCATCACCACTGCATATTCATCATCACTGTAGCTCCATCACCCTGCATATTCATCATCACTATAGCTCCATCACCACTGCATATTCATCTTCACTGTAGCTCCATCACCACTGCATATTCATCATCACTGTTGCTCCATCATCCTGCATATTCATCATCACTGTAGCTCCATCATCCTGCATATTCATCATCACTGTAGCTCCATCACCACTGCATATTCATCATCACTGTAGCTCCATCACCACTGCATATTCATCATCACTGTAGCTCCAACACCACTGCATATTCATCATCACTGTAGCTCCATCACTACTGCATATTCATCATCACTGTAGCTCCAACATCCTGCATATTCATCATCACTGTAGCTCCATCACCACTGCATATTCATCATCACTGTAGCTCCATCACCACTGCATATTCATCATCACTGTAGCTCCAACACCACTGCATATTCATCATCACTGTAGCTCCAACATCCTGCATATTCATCATCACTGTAGCTCCATCACCACTGCATATTCATCATCACTGTAGCGCCATCACCCTGCATATTCATCATCACTGTAGCTCCATCACCACTGCATATTCATCATCACTGTAGCTCCATCATCCTGCATATTCATCATCACTGTAGCTCCATCACCACTGCATATTCATCATCACTGTAGCTCCATCACCACTGCATATTCATCATCACTGTAGCTCCATCACCACTGCATATTCATCATCACTGTAGCTCCAACATCCTGCATATTCATCATCACTGTAGCTCCATCATCCTGCATATTCATCATCACTGTAGCTCCATCACCACTGCATATTCATCATCACTGTAGCTCCATCACCACTGCATGTTCATCATCACTGTAGCGCCATCACCCTGCATATTCATCATCACTGTAGCTCCAACATCCTGCATATTCATCATCACTGTAGCTCCATCACCACTGCATATTCATCATCACTGTAGCGCCATCACCCTGCATATTCATCATCACTGTAGCTCCATCACCACTGCATATTCATCATCACTGTAGCTCCATCATCCTGCATATTCATCATCACTGTAGCTCCATCACCACTGCATATTCATCATCACTGTAGCTCCATCACCACTGCATATTCATCATCACTGTAGCTCCATCACCACTGCATATTCATCATCACTGTAGCTCCATCACCCTGCATATTCATCATCACTGTAGCTCCATCACCACTGCATATTCATCATCACTGTAGCTCCAACATCCTGCATATTCATCATCACTGTAGCTCCATCATCCTGCATATTCATCATCACTGTAGCTCCATCACCACTGCATATTCATCATCACTGTAGCTCCATCACCACTGCATGTTCATCATCACTGTAGCGCCATCACCCTGCATATTCATCATCACTGTAGCTCCATCACCACTGCATATTCATCATCACTGTAGCTCCATCATCCTGCATATTCATCATCACTGTAGCTCCATCACCACTGCATATTCATCATCACTGTAGCTCCATCACCACTGCATATTCATCATCACTGTAGCTCCATCACCCTGCATATTCATCATCACTGTAGCTCCATCACCACTGCATATTCATCATCACTGTAGCTCCATCACCACTGCATATTCATCATCACTGTAGCTCCATCACCCTGCATATTCATCATCACTATAGCTCCATCACCACTGCATATTCATCTTCACTGTAGCTCCATCACCACTGCATATTCATCATCACTGTTGCTCCATCATCCTGCATATTCATCATCACTGTAGCTCCATCATCCTGCATATTCATCATCACTGTAGCTCCAACATCCTGCATATTCATCATCACTGTAGCTCCATCATCCTGCATATTCATCATCACTGTAGCTCCATCATCCTGCATATTCATCATCACTGTAGCTCCATCACCACTGCATATTCATCATCACTGTAGCTCCATCACCACTGCATATTCATCATCACTGTAGCTCCATCATCACTGCATATTCATCATCACTGTAGCTCCATCATCCTGCATATTCATCATCACTGTAGCTCCATCACCACTGCATATTCATCATCACTGTAGCTCCATCACCACTGCATATTCATCATCACTGTAGCTCCAACACCACTGCATATTCATCATCACTGTAGCTCCATCACTACTGCATATTCATCATCACTGTAGCTCCAACATCCTGCATATTCATCATCACTGTAGCTCCATCACCACTGCATATCCATCATCACTGTAGCTCCATCATCCTGCATATTCATCATCACTGTAGCGCCATCACCCTGCATATTCATCATCACTGTAGCTCCATCACCACTGCATATTCATCATCACTGTAGCTCCATCACCACTGCATATTCATCATCACTGTAGCTCCATCACCACTGCATATTCATCATCACTGTAGCTCCAACACCACTGCATATTCATCATCACTGTAGCTCCATCACCACTGCATATCCATCATCACTGTAGCTCCATCATCCTGCATATTCATCATCACTGTAGCTCCAACATCCTGCATATTCATCATCACTGTAGCTCCATCATCCTGCATATTCATCATCACTGTAGCTCCATCATCCTGCATATTCATCATCACTGTAGCTCCAACACCACTGCATATTCATCATCACTGTAGCTCCATCATCACTGCATATTCATCATCACTGTAGCTCCAACATCCTGCATATTCATCATCACTGTAGCTCCATCATCCTGCATATTCATCATAACTGTAGCTCCAACATCCTGCATATTCATCATCACTGTAGCTCCATCATCCTGCATATTCATCATCACTGTAGCTCCATCACCACTGCATATTCATCTTCACTGTAGCTCCAACATCCTGCATATTCATCATCACTGTAGCTCCAACATCCTGCATATTCATCATCACTGTAGCTCCATCATCCTGCATATTCATCATCACTGTAGCTCCAACATCCTGCATATTCATCTTCACTGTAGCTCCAACATCCTGCATATTCATCATCACTGTAGCTCCAACATCCTGCATATTCATCATCACTGTAGCTCCATCATCCTGCATATTCATCATCACTGTAGCTCCAACATCCTGCATATTCATCATCACTGTAGCTCCATCACCACTGCATATTCATCATCACTGTAGCTCCATCATCCTGCATATTCATCATCACTGTAGCTCCATCACCACTGCATATTCATCATCACTGTAGCTCCATCACCACTGCATGTTCATCATCACTGTAGCGCCATCACCCTGCATATTCATCATCACTGTAGTTCCATCACCACTGCATATTCATCATCACTGTAGCTCCATCATCCTGCATATTCATCATCACTGTACCTCCATCACCACTGCATATTCATCATCACTGTAGCTCCATCATCCTGCATATTCATCATCACTGTAGCTCCATCATCCTGCATATTCATCATCACTGTAGCTCCAACATCCTGCATATTCATCATCACTGTAGCTCCATCACCACTGCATATTCATCATCACTGTAGCTCCATCACCACTGCATATTCATCATCACTCTAGCTCCATCACCACTGCATATTCATCATCACTGTAGCTCCATCATCCTGCATATTCATCATCACTGTAGCTCCATCACCACTGCATATTCATCATCACTGTAGCTCCATCACCACTGCATATTCATCATCACTGTAGCTCCATCACCCTGCATATTCATCATCACTGTAGCTCCATCACCACTGCATATTCATCATCACTGTAGCTCCAACATCCTGCATATTCATCATCACTGTAGCTCCATCATCCTGCATATTCATCATCACTGTAGCTCCATCACCACTGCATATTCATCATCACTGTAGCTCCATCACCACTGCATGTTCATCATCACTGTAGCGCCATCACCCTGCATATTCATCATCACTGTAGCTCCATCACCACTGCATATTCATCATCACTGTAGCTCCAACATCCTGCATATTCATCATCACTGTAGCTCCATCACCACTGCATATTCATCATCACTGTAGCTCCATCACCACTGCATATTCATCATCACTGTAGCTCCATCACCCTGCATATTCATCATCACTGTAGCTCCATCACCACTGCATATTCATCATCACTGTAGCTCCATCACCCTGCATATTCATCATCACTATAGCTCCATCACCACTGCATATTCATCTTCACTGTAGCTCCATCACCACTGCATATTCATCATCACTGTTGCTCCATCATCCTGCATATTCATTATCACTGTAGCTCCATCATCCTGCATATTCATCATCACTGTAGCTCCAACATCCTGCATATTCATCATCACTGTAGCTCCATCATCCTGCATATTCATCATCACTGTAGCTCCATCATCCTGCATATTCATCATCACTGTAGCTCCATCACCACTGCATATTCATCATCACTGTAGCTCCATCACCACTGCATATTCATCATCACTGTAGCTCCATCACCACTGCATATTCATCATCACTGTAGCTCCATCATCACTGCATATTCATCATCACTGTAGCTCCATCATCCTGCATATTCATCATCACTGTAGCTCCATCACCACTGCATATTCATCATCACTGTAGCTCCATCACCACTGCATATTCATCATCACTGTAGCTCCAACACCACTGCATATTCATCATCACTGTAGCTCCATCACTACTGCATATTCATCATCACTGTAGCTCCAACATCCTGCATATTCATCATCACTGTAGCTCCATCACCACTGCATATTCATCATCACTGTAGCGCCATCACCCTGCATATTCATCATCACTGTAGCTCCATCACCACTGCATATTCATCATCACTGTAGCTCCATCATCCTGCATATTCATCATCACTGTAGCTCCATCACCACTGCATATTCATCATCACTGTAGCTCCATCACCACTGCATATTCATCATCACTGTAGCTCCATCACCACTGCATATTCATCATCACTGTAGCTCCATCACCACTGCATATTCATCATCACTGTAGCTCCAACATCCTGCATATTCATCATCACTGTAGCTCCATCATCCTGCATATTCATCATCACTGTAGCTCCATCACCACTGCATATTCATCATCACTGTAGCTCCAACACCACTGCATGTTCATCATCACTGTAGCGCCATCACCCTGCATATTCATCATCACTGTAGCTCCAACATCCTGCATATTCATCATCACTGTAGCTCCATCACCACTGCATATTCATCATCACTGTAGCGCCATCACCCTGCATATTCATCATCACTGTAGCTCCATCACCACTGCATATTCATCATCACTGTAGCTCCATCATCCTGCATATTCATCATCACTGTAGCTCCATCACCACTGCATATTCATCATCACTGTAGCTCCATCACCACTGCATATTCATCATCACTGTAGCTCCATCACCACTGCATATTCATCATCACTGTAGCTCCATCACCCTGCATATTCATCATCACTGTAGCTCCATCACCACTGCATATTCATCATCACTGTAGCTCCAACATCCTGCATATTCATCATCACTGTAGCTCCATCATCCTGCATATTCATCATCACTGTAGCTCCATCACCACTGCATATTCATCATCACTGTAGCTCCATCACCACTGCATGTTCATCATCACTGTAGCGCCATCACCCTGCATATTCATCATCACTGTAGCTCCATCACCACTGCATATTCATCATCACTGTAGCTCCATCATCCTGCATATTCATCATCACTGTAGCTCCATCACCACTGCATATTCATCATCACTGTAGCTCCATCACCACTGCATATTCATCATCACTGTAGCTCCATCACCCTGCATATTCATCATCACTGTAGCTCCATCACCACTGCATATTCATCATCACTGTAGCTCCATCACCACTGCATATTCATCATCACTGTAGCTCCATCACCCTGCATATTCATCATCACTATAGCTCCATCACCACTGCATATTCATCTTCACTGTAGCTCCATCACCACTGCATATTCATCATCACTGTTGCTCCATCATCCTGCATATTCATCATCACTGTAGCTCCACCATCCTGCATATTCATCATCACTGTAGCTCCAACATCCTGCATATTCATCATCACTGTAGCTCCATCATCCTGCATATTCATCATCACTGTAGCTCCATCATCCTGCATATTCATCATCACTGTAGCTCCATCACCACTGCATATTCATCATCACTGTAGCTCCATCACCACTGCATATTCATCATCACTGTAGCTCCATCATCACTGCATATTCATCATCACTGTAGCTCCATCATCCTGCATATTCATCATCACTGTAGCTCCATCACCACTGCATATTCATCATCACTGTAGCTCCATCACCACTGCATATTCATCATCACTGTAGCTCCAACACCACTGCATATTCATCATCACTGTAGCTCCATCACTACTGCATATTCATCATCACTGTAGCTCCAACATCCTGCATATTCATCATCACTGTAGCTCCATCACCACTGCATATCCATCATCACTGTAGCTCCATCATCCTGCATATTCATCATCACTGTAGCGCCATCACCCTGCATATTCATCATCACTGTAGCTCCATCACCACTGCATATTCATCATCACTGTAGCTCCATCACCACTGCATATTCATCATCACTGTAGCTCCATCACCACTGCATATTCATCATCACTGTAGCTCCAACACCACTGCATATTCATCATCACTGTAGCTCTATCACTACTGCATATTCATCATCACTGTAGCTCCATCATCCTGCATATTCATCATCACTGTAGCTCCAACATCCTGCATATTCATCATCACTGTAGCTCCA
This sequence comes from Pygocentrus nattereri, assembly GCF_015220715.1. Classification (NCBI taxonomy): domain Eukaryota; kingdom Metazoa; phylum Chordata; class Actinopteri; order Characiformes; family Serrasalmidae; genus Pygocentrus; species Pygocentrus nattereri. Next base: position 761,995 of record NC_051219.1, read on the forward strand.
ACATCCTGCATATTCATCATCACTGTAGCTCCATCATCCTGCATATTCATCATCACTGTAGCTCCATCATCCTGCATATTCATCATCACTGTAGCTCCGACATCCTGCATATTCATCATCACTGTAGCTCCATCATCCTGCATATTCATCATCACTGTAGCTCCATCACCACTGCATATTCATCATCACTGTAGCTCCATCACCACTGCATATTCATCATCACTGTAGCTCCATCACCACTGCATATTCATCATCACTGTAGCTCCAACACCACTGCATATTCATCATCACTGTAGCTCCATCACTACTGCATATTCATCATCACTGTAGCTCCATCATCCTGCATATTCATCATCACTGTAGCTCCAACATCCTGCATATTCATCATCACTGTAGCTCCAACATCCTGCATATTCATCATCACTGTAGCTCCATCACCACTGCATATTCATCATCACTGTAGCTCCATCATCCTGCATATTCATCATCACTGTAGCTCCATCACCACTGCATATTCATCTTCACTGTAGCTCCAACATCCTGCATATTCATCATCACTGTAGCTCCATCACCACTGTATATTCATTATCACTGTAGCTCCAACATCCTGCATATTCATCATCACTGTATCTCCATCACCACTGCATATTCATCATCACTGTAGCTCCATCACCACTGCATATTCATCATCACTGTAGCTCCAACATCCTGCATATTCATCATCACTGTAGCTCCATCACCACTGCATATTCATCATCACTGTAGCTCCATCACCACTGCATATTCATCATCACTGTAGCTCCATCACCACTACATATTCATCATCACTGTAGCTCCATCACCACTGCATATTCATCATCACTGTAGCTCCATCATCACTGCATATTCATCATCACTGTAGCTCCAACATCCTGCATATTCATCATCACTGTAGCTCCAACACCACTGCATATTCATCATCACTGTAGCTCCATCACTACTGCATATTCATCATCACTGTAGCTCCAACATCCTGCATATTCATCATCACTGTAGCTCCAACATCCTGCATATTCATCATCACTGTAGCTCCATCACCACTGCATATTCATCATCACTGTAGCTCCATCATCCTGCATATTCATCATCACTGTAGCGCCATCACCCTGCATATTCATCATCACTGTAGCTCCATCACCACTGCATATTCATCATCACTGTAGCTCCATCACCACTGCATATTCATCATCACTGTAGCTCCAACACCACTGCATATTCATCATCACTGTAGCTCTATCACTACTGCATATTCATCATCACTGTAGCTCCATCATCCTGCATATTCATCATCACTGTAGCTCCAACATCCTGCATATTCATCATCACTGTAGCTCCAACATCCTGCATATTCATCATCACTGTAGCTCCATTATCCTGCATATTCATCATCACTGTAGCTCCATCATCCTGCATATTCATCATCACTGTAGCTCCGACATCCTGCATATTCATCATCACTGTAGCTCCATCATCCTGCATATTCATCATCACTGTAGCTCCATCACCACTGCATATTCATCATCACTGTAGCTCCATCACCACTGCATATTCATCATCACTGTAGCTCCAACACCACTGCATATTCATCATCACTGTAGCTCCATCACTACTGCATATTCATCATCACTGTAGCTCCATCATCCTGCATTTTCATCATCACTGTAGCTCCAACATCCTGCATATTCATCATCACTGTAGCTCCAACATCCTGCATATTCATCATCACTGTAGCTCCATCACCACTGCATATTCATCATCACTGTAGCTCCATCATCCTGCATATTCATCATCACTGTAGCTCCATCACCACTGCATATTCATCTTCACTGTAGCTCCAACATCCTGCATATTCATCATCACTGTAGCTCCATCACCACTGCATATTCATTATCACTGTAGCTCCAACATCCTGCATATTCATCATCACTGTATCTCCATCACCACTGCATATTCATCATCACTGTAGCTCCATCACCACTGCATATTCATCATCACTGTAGCTCCAACATCCTGCATATTCATCATCACTGTAGCTCCATCACCACTGCATATTCATCATCACTGTAGCTCCATCATCCTGCATATTCATCATCACTGTAGCTCCATCACCACTGCATATTCATCATCACTGTAGCGCCATCATCACTGCATATTCATCATCACTGTAGCTCCATCATCACTGCATATTCATCATCACTGTAGCTCCATCACCACTGCATATTCATCATCACTGTAGCGCCATCATCCTGCATATTCATCATCACTGTAGCTCCATCACCACTGCATATTCATCATCACTGTAGCTCCAACACCACTGCATATTCATCATCACTGTAGCTCCATCACCACTGCATATTCATCATCACTGTAGCTCCATCATCCTGCATATTCATCATCACTGTAGCTCCATCATCCTGCATATTCATCATCACTGTAGCTCCATCACCACTGCATATTCATCATCCCTGTAGCGCCATCATCCTGCATATTCATCATCACTGTAGCTCCAACACCACTGCATATTCATCATCACTGTAGCTCCATCACCACTGCATATTCATCATCACTGTAGCTCCATCATCCTGCATATTCATCATCACTGTAGCTCCAACATCCTGCATATTCATCATCACTGTAGCTCCATCATCCTGCATATTCATCATCACTGTAGCTCCATCACCACTGCATATTCATCATCACTGTAGCTCCATCACCACTGCATATTCATCATCACTGTAGCTCCATCACCACTGCATATTCATCATCACTGTAGCTCCAACACCACTGCATATTCATCATCACTGTAGCTCCATCACCACTGCATATTCATCATCACTGTAGCTCCATCATCCTGCATATTCATCATCACTGTAGCTCCAACATCCTGCATATTCATCATCACTGTAGCTCCAACATCCTGCATATTCATCATCACTGTAGCTCCATCACCACTGCATATTCATCTTCACTGTAGCTCCAACATCCTGCATATTCATCATCACTGTAGCTCCATCACCACTGCATATTCATTATCACTGTAGCTCCAACATCCTGCATATTCATCATCACTGTAGCTCCAACATCCTGCATATTCATCATCACTGTAGCTCCATCACCACTGCATATTCATCATCACTGTAGCTCCATCACCACTGCATATTCATCATCACTGTAGCTCTAACATCCTGCATATTCATCATCAATGTAGCTCCATCACCACTGCATATTCATCATCACTGTAGCTCCATCACCACTGCATATTCATCATCACTGTAGCTCCATCACCACTGCATATTCATCATCACTGTAGCTCCATCATCACTGCATATTCATCATCACTGTAGCTCCATCACCACTGCATATTCATCATCACTGTAGCGCCATTATCCTGCATATTCATCATCACTGTAGCTCCATCACCACTGCATATTCATCATCACTGTAGCTCCATCACCACTGCATATTCATCATTACTGTAGCGCCATCATCCTGCATATTCATCATCACTGTAGCTCCAACACCACTGCATATTCATCATCACTGTAGCTCCATCACCACTGCATATTCATCATCACTGTAGCTCCATCATCCTGCATATTCATCATCACTGTAGCTCCATCACCACGGCATATTCATCATCACTGTAGCTCCAACACCACTGCATATTCATCATCACTGTAGCTCCATCACCACTGCATATTCATCATCACTGTAGCCCAATCACCACTGCATATTCATCATCACTGTAGCTCCATCATCACTGCATATTCATCAATACTGTCGCTCCATCATCACTGTAGCTCCATCATCACTGCAGCTTCATCGTTATTCCATAACCACTGTAGCTTTATCTCCATCAACAATTCATCTCTATCATCACTGCAGCTTCACCACTTTAACTTTTAAAGTGAATTAGACTTTATCACGGTAATGCCTTCATCTCTACAGCATCATCACTGTAGCTTCATTATCACTGTAGCTCTATTGTCACTGTGGTTACGTCATCTCTGTATCTCCATCATCACTGCAGCTTCATGATTGTAATTTCATCACTGCAGCTTATTCATTTCTGTTACTTCATAACCACCATAGCTTTATCTTCATCATCAGTGTATCTCTATCATCACTGCAGCTTCACCACTCTAACTCCATCATCACTGTAGCTTCATCACTGCAACTTCATCTCTGTTACTCCATCACCAAAACTATTGTAGCTTTATCACCATCATCAGTGCATCTCTATCATAACTGCAGCTTCACCACTCTAACTCCATCATCACTGTAGCTTCATCACTGTAACTTCATCTCTGTTACTCCATCACCATAACCACTGTAGCTTTATCTCCATCATCAGTGTATCTCTATCATCACTGCAGCTTCATCACTGTAGCTTCATCTCTGTTACTCAATAACCAATGTAGCTTTATCTCCATCATCAGTGTATCTCTATCATCAATGTAGCTTCATCACTGTAACTTCATCTCTGTTACTCCATCACCATAACTATTGTAGCTTTATCTCCATCATCAGTGCATCTCTATCATAACTGCAGCTTCACCACTCTAACTCCATCATCACTGCAGCTTCATCACTGTAGCTTCATCTCTGTTACTCCATAACCACTGTAGCTTTATCTCCATCATCAGTGTATCTCTATCATCACTGCAGCTTCATCACTGTAGCTTCATCTCTGTTACTCAATAACCACTGTAGCTTTATCTCCATCATCAGTGTATCTCTATCATCACTGCAGCTTCATCACTGTAGCTTCATCTCTGTTACTCCATAACCACTGTAGCTTTATCTCCATCATCAGTGTATCTCTATCATCACTGCAGCTTCATCACTGTAGCTTCATCTCTGTTACTCCATAATCACTGTAGCTTTATCTCCATCATCAGTGTATCTCTATCATCACTGCAGCTTCATCACTGTAGCTTCATCTCTATTACTCCATAACCACTGTAGCTTTATCTCCATCATCAGTGCATCTCCATCATCACTGCAGCTTCATCACTGTAGCTTCATCTCTGTTACTCCATAACCACTGTAGCTTTATCTCCATCATCAGTGTATCTCTATCATAACTGCAGCTTCACCACTCTAACTCCATCATCACTGTAGCTTCATCACTGTAACTTCATCTCTGTTACTCCATCACCATAACCACTGTAGCTTTATCTCCATCATCAGTGTATCTCTATCATCACTGCAGCTTCATCACTGTAGCTTCATCTCTGTTACTCAATAACCAATGTAGCTTTATCTCCATCATCAGTGTATCTCTATCATCAATGTAGCTTCATCACTGTAACTTCATCTCTGTTACTCCATCACCATAACTATTGTAGCTTTATCTCCATCATCAGTGCATCTCTATCATAACTGCAGCTTCACCACTCTAACTCCATCATCACTGCAGCTTCATCACTGTAGCTTCATCTCTGTTACTCCATAACCACTGTAGCTTTATCTCCATCATCAGTGTATCTCTATCATCACTGCAGCTTCATCACTGTAGCTTCATCTCTGTTACTCCATAACCACTGTAGCTTTATCTCCATCATCAGTGTATCTCTATCATCACTGCAGCTTCATCACTGTAGCTTCATCTCTGTTACTCCATAACCACTGTAGCTTTATCTCCATCATCAGTGTATCTCTATCATCACTGCAGCTTCATCACTGTAGCTTCATCTCTATTACTCCATAACCACTGTAGCTTTATCTCCATCATCAGTGCATCTCCATCATCACTGCAGCTTTATCACTGTAGCTTCATCTCTGATACTCCATAACCACTGTAGCTTTATATCCATCATCAGTGTATCTCTATCATCACTGCAGCTTCATCACTGTAGCTTCATCTCTGTTACTCCATAACCACTGTAGCTTTATCTCCATCATCAGTGTATCTCTATCATCACTGCAGCTTCATCACTGTAGCTTCATCTCTGTTACTCCATAACCACTGTAGCTTTATCTCCATCATCAGTGTATCTCTATCATCACTGCAGCTTCATCACTGTAGCTTCATCTCTGTTACTCCATAACCACTGTAGCTTTATCTCCATCATCAGTGTATCTCTATCTTCACTGCAGCTTCATCACTGTAGCTTCATCTCTGTTACTCCATAATCACTGTAGCTTTATCTCCATCATCAGTGTATCTCTATCATCACTGCAGCTTCATCACTGTAGCTTCATCTCTGTTACTCCATAACCACTGTAGCTTTATCTCCATCATCAGTGTATCTCTATCATCACTGCAGCTTCATCACTGTAGCTTCATCTCTGTTACTCCATAACCACTGTAGCTTTATCTCCATCATCAGTGTATCTCTATCATCACTGCAGCTTCATCACTGTAGCTTCATCTCTATTACTCCATAACCACTGTAGCTTTATCTCCATCATCAGTGCATCTCTATCATCTCTGCAGCTTCATCACTGTAGCTTCATCTCTGTTACTCCATAACCACTGTAGCTTTATCTCCACCATCAGTGTATCTCTATCATCACTGCAGCTTCATCACTGTAGCTTCATCTCTGTTACTCCATAACCACTGTAGCTTTATCTCCATCATCAGTGTATCTCTATCATAACTGCAGCTTCACCACTCTAACTCCATCATCACTGTAGCTTCATCACTGTAACTTCATCTCTGTTACTCCATCACCATAACCACTGTAGCTTTATCTCCATCATCAGTGTATCTCTATCATCACTGCAGCTTCATCACTGTAGCTTCATCTCTGTTACTCAATAACCAATGTAGCTTTATCTCCATCATCAGTGTATCTCTATCATCAATGTAGCTTCATCACTGTAACTTCATCTCTGTTACTCCATCACCATAACTATTGTAGCTTTATCTCCATCATCAGTGCATCTCTATCATAACTGCAGCTTCACCACTCTAACTCCATCATCACTGCAGCTTCATCACTGTAGCTTCATCTCTGTTACTCCATAACCACTGTAGCTTTATCTCCATCATCAGTGTATCTCTATCATCACTGCAGCTTCATCACTGTAGCTTCATCTCTGTTACTCCATAATCACTGTAGCTTTATCTCCATCATCAGTGTATCTCTATCATCACTGCAGCTTCATCACTGTAGCTTCATCTCTGTTACTCCATAACCACTGTAGCTTTATCTCCATCATCAGTGTATCTCTATCATCACTGCAGCTTCATCACTGTAGCTTCATCTCTATTACTCCATAACCACTGTAGCTTTATCTCCATCATCAGTGCATCTCCATCATCACTGCAGCTTTATCACTGTAGCTTCATCTCTGATACTCCATAACCACTGTAGCTTTATATCCATCATCAGTGTATCTCTATCATCACTGCAGCTTCATCACTGTAGCTTCATCTCTGTTACTCCATAACCACTGTAGCTTTATCTCCATCATCAGTGTATCTCTATCATCACTGCAGCTTCATCACTGTAGCTTCATCTCTGTTACTCCATAACCACTGTAGCTTTATCTCCATCATCAGTGTATCTCTATCATCACTGCAGCTTCATCACTGTAGCTTCATCTCTGTTACTCCATAACCACTGTAGCTTTATCTCCATCATCAGTGTATCTCTATCTTCACTGCAGCTTCATCACTGTAGCTTCATCTCTGTTACTCCATAATCACTGTAGCTTTATCTCCATCATCAGTGTATCTCTATCATCACTGCAGCTTCATCACTGTAGCTTCATCTCTGTTACTCCATAACCACTGTAGTCTTATCTCCATCATCAGTGTATCTCTATCATCACTGCAGCTTCATCACTGTAGCTTCATCTCTGTTACTCCATAACCACTGTAGCTTTATCTCCATCATCAGTGTATCTCTATCATCACTGCAGCTTCATCACTGTAGCTTCATCTCTGTTACTCCATAACCACTGTAGCTTTATCTCCATCATCAGTGTATCTCTATCATCACTGCAGCTTCATCACTGTAGCTTCATCTCTGTTACTCCATAACCACTGTAGCTTTATCTCCATCATCAGTGTATCTCTATCATCACTGCAGCTTCATCACTGTAGCTTCATCTCTGTTACTCCATAACCACTGTAGCTTTATCTCCATCATCAGTGTATCTCTATCATCAATGTAGCTTCATCACTGTAACTTCATCTCTGTTACTCCATCACCATAACTATTGTAGCTTTATCTCCATCATCAGTGCATCTCTATCATAACTGCAGCTTCACCACTCTAACTCCATCATCACTGCAGCTTCATCACTGTAGCTTCATCTCTGTTACTCCATAACCACTGTAGCTTTATCTCCATCATCAGTGTATCTCTATCATCACTGCAGCTTCATCACTGTAGCTTCATCTCTGTTACTCCATAACCACTGTAGCTTTATCTCCATCATCAGTGTATCTCTATCATCACTGCAGCTTCATCACTGTAGCTTCATCTCTGTTACTCCATAACCACTGTAGCTTTATCTCCATCATCAGTGTATCTCTATCATCACTGCAGCTTCATCACTGTAGCTTCATCTCTGTTACTCCATAATCACTGTAGCTTTATCTCCATCATCAGTGTATCTCTATCATCACTGCAGCTTCATCACTGTAGCTTCATCTCTATTACTCCATAACCACTGTAGCTTTATCTCCATCATCAGTGCATCTCCATCATCACTGCAGCTTCATCACTGTAGCTTCATCTCTGTTACTCCATAACCACTGTAGCTTTATCTCCATCATCAGTGTATCTCTATCATAACTGCAGCTTCACCACTCTAACTCCATCATCACTGTAGCTTCATCACTGTAACTTCATCTCTGTTACTCCATCACCATAACCACTGTAGCTTTATCTCCATCATCAGTGTATCTCTATCATCACTGCAGCTTCATCACTGTAGCTTCATCTCTGTTACTCAATAACCAATGTAGCTTTATCTCCATCATCAGTGTATCTCTATCATCAATGTAGCTTCATCACTGTAACTTCATCTCTGTTACTCCATCACCATAACTATTGTAGCTTTATCTCCATCATCAGTGCATCTCTATCATAACTGCAGCTTCACCACTCTAACTCCATCATCACTGCAGCTTCATCACTGTAGCTTCATCTCTGTTACTCCATCACCACTGTAGCTTTATCTCCATCATCAGTGTATCTCTATCATCACTGCAGCTTCATCACTGTAGCTTCATCTCTGTTACTCCATAACCACTGTAGCTTTATCTCCATCATCAGTGTATCTCTATCATCACTGCAGCTTCATCACTGTAGCTTCATCTCTGTTACTCCATAACCACTGTAGCTTTATCTCCATCATCAGTGTATCTCTATCATCACTGCAGCTTCATCACTGTAGCTTCATCTCTATTACTCCATAACCACTGTAGCTTTATCTCCATCATCAGTGCATCTCCATCATCACTGCAGCTTTATCACTGTAGCTTCATCTCTGATACTCCATAACCACTGTAGCTTTATATCCATCATCAGTGTATCTCTATCATCACTGCAGCTTCATCACTGTAGCTTCATCTCTGTTACTCCATAACCACTGTAGCTTTATCTCCATCATCAGTGTATCTCTATCATCACTGCAGCTTCATCACTGTAGCTTCATCTCTGTTACTCCATAACCACTGTAGCTTTATCTCCATCATCAGTGTATCTCTATCATCACTGCAGCTTCATCACTGTAGCTTCATCTCTGTTACTCCATAACCACTGTAGCTTTATCTCCATCATCAGTGTATCTCTATCTTCACTGCAGCTTCATCACTGTAGCTTCATCTCTGTTACTCCATAATCACTGTAGCTTTATCTCCATCATCAGTGTATCTCTATCATCACTGCAGCTTCATCACTGTAGCTTCATCTCTGTTACTCCATAACCACTGTAGCTTTATCTCCATCATCAGTGTATCTCTATCATCACTGCAGCTTCATCACTGTAGCTTCATCTCTGTTACTCCATAACCACTGTAGCTTTATCTCCATCATCAGTGTATCTCTATCATCACTGCAGCTTCATCACTGTAGCTTCATCTCTATTACTCCATAACCACTGTAGCTTTATCTCCATCATCAGTGCATCTCTATCATCTCTGCAGCTTCATCACTGTAGCTTCATCTCTGTTACTCCATAACCACTGTAGCTTTATCTCCACCATCAGTGTATCTCTATCATCACTGCAGCTTCATCACTGTAGCTTCATCTCTGTTACTCCATAACCACTGTAGCTTTATCTCCATCATCAGTGTATCTCAATCATAACTGCAGCTTCACCACTCTAACTCCATCATCACTGTAGCTTCATCACTGTAACTTCATCTCTGTTACTCCATCACCATAACCACTGTAGCTTTATCTCCATCATCAGTGTATCTCTATCATCACTGCAGCTTCATCACTGTAGCTTCATCTCTGTTACTCAATAACCAATGTAGCTTTATCTCCATCATCAGTGTATCTCTATCATCAATGTAGCTTCATCACTGTAACTTCATCTCTGTTACTCCATCACCATAACTATTGTAGCTTTATCTCCATCATCAGTGCATCTCTATCATAACTGCAGCTTCACCACTCTAACTCCATCATCACTGCAGCTTCATCACTGTAGCTTCATCTCTGTTACTCCATAACCACTGTAGCTTTATCTCCATCATCAGTGTATCTCTATCATCACTGCAGCTTCATCACTGTAGCTTCATCTCTGTTACTCCATAATCACTGTAGCTTTATCTCCATCATCAGTGTATCTCTATCATCACTGCAGCTTCATCACTGTAGCTTCATCTCTGTTACTCCATAACCACTGTAGCTTTATCTCCATCATCAGTGTATCTCTATCATCACTGCAGCTTCATCACTGTAGCTTCATCTCTATTACTCCATAACCACTGTAGCTTTATCTCCATCATCAGTGCATCTCCATCATCACTGCAGCTTTATCACTGTAGCTTCATCTCTGATACTCCATAACCACTGTAGCTTTATATCCATCATCAGTGTATCTCTATCATCACTGCAGCTTCATCACTGTAGCTTCATCTCTGTTACTCCATAACCACTGTAGCTTTATCTCCATCATCAGTGTATCTCTATCATCACTGCAGCTTCATCACTGTAGCTTCATCTCTGTTACTCCATAACCACTGTAGCTTTATCTCCATCATCAGTGTATCTCTATCATCACTGCAGCTTCATCACTGTAGCTTCATCTCTGTTACTCCATAACCACTGTAGCTTTATCTCCATCATCAGTGTATCTCTATCTTCACTGCAGCTTCATCACTGTAGCTTCATCTCTGTTACTCCATAATCACTGTAGCTTTATCTCCATCATCAGTGTATCTCTATCATCACTGCAGCTTCATCACTGTAGCTTCATCTCTGTTACTCCATAACCACTGTAGTCTTATCTCCATCATCAGTGCATCTCCATCATCACTGCAGCTTCATCACTGTAGCTTCATCTCTGTTACTCCATAACCACTGTAGCTTTATCTCCATCATCAGTGTATCTCTATCATCACTGCAGCTTCATCACTGTAGCTTCATCTCTGTTACTCCATAACCACTGTAGCTTTATCTCCATCATCAGTGTATCTCTATCATCACTGCAGCTTCATCACTGTAGCTTCATCTCTGTTACTCCATAACCACTGTAGCTTTATCTCCATCATCAGTGCATCTCCATCATCACTGCAGCTTCATCACTGTAGCTTCATCTCTGTTACTCCATAACCACTGTAGCTTTATCTCCATCATCAGTGTATCTCTATCATCACTGCAGCTTCATCACTGTAGCTTCATCTCTGTTACTCCATAACCACTGTAGCTTTATCTCCATCATCAGTGTATCTCTATCATCACTGCAGCTTCATCACTGTAGCTTCATCTCTGTTACTCCATAACCACTGTAGCTTTATCTCCATCATCAGTGTATCTCTATCATCACTGCAGCTTCATCACTGTAGCTTCATCTCTGTTACTCCATAACCACTGTAGCTTTATCTCCATCATCAGTGCATCTCCATCATCACTGCAGCTTCATCACTGTAGCTTCATCTCTGTTACTCCATAACCACTGTAGCTTTATCTCCATCATCAGTGTATCTCTATCATCACTGCAGCTTCATCACTGTAGCTTCATCTCTGTTACTCCATAACCACTGTAGCTTTATCTCCATCATCAGTGTATCTCTATCATCACTGCAGCTTCATCACTGTAGCTTCATCTCTGTTACTCCATAACCACTGTAGCTTTATCTCCATCATCAGTGTATCTCTATCTTCACTGCAGCTTCATCACTGTAGCTTCATCTCTGTTACTCCATAACCACTGTAGCTTTATCTCCATCATCAGTGTATCTCTATCATCACTGCAGCTTCATCACTGTAGCTTCATCTCTGTTACTCCATAACCACTGTAGTCTTATCTCCATCATCAGTGCATCTCCATCATCACTGCAGCTTCATCACTGTAGCTTCATCTCTGTTACTCCATAACCACTGTAGCTTTATCTCCATCATCAGTGTATCTCTATCATCACTGCAGCTTCATCACTGTAGCTTCATCTCTGTTACTCCATAACCACTGTAGCTTTATCTCCATCATCAGTGTATCTCTATCATCACTGCAGCTTCATCACTGTAGCTTCATCTCTGTTACACCATAACCACTGTAGCTTTATCTCCATCATCAGTGCATCTCCATCATCACTGTAGCTTCATCTCTGTTACTCCATAACCACTGTAGCTTTATCTCCATCATCAGTGTATCTCTATCATCACTGCAGCTTCATCACTGTAGCTTCATCTCTGTTACTCCATAACCACTGTAGCTTTATCTCCATCATCAGTGTATCTCTATCATCACTGCAGCTTCATCACTGTAGCTTCATCTCTGTTACTCCATAACCACTGTAGCTTTATCTCCATCATCAGTGTATCTCTATCATCACTGCAGCTTCATCACTGTAGCTTCATCTCTATTACTCCATAACCACTGTAGCTTTATCTCCATCATCAGTGCATCTCTATCATCTCTGCAGCTTCATCACTGTAGCTTCATCTCTGTTACTCCATAACCACTGTAGCTTTATCTCCACCATCAGTGTATCTCTATCATCACTGCAGCTTCATCACTGTAGCTTCATCTCTGTTACTCCATAACCACTGTAGCTTTATCTCCATCATCAGTGTATCTCTATCATCACTGCAGCTTCATCACTGTAGCTTCATCTCTGTTACTCCATAACCACTGTAGCTTTATCTCCATCATCAGTGTATCTCTATCATCACTGCAGCTTCATCACCGTAGCTTCATCTCTGTTACACCATAACTACTGTAGCTTTATCGCCATCATCAGTGTATCTCTATCATCACTGCAGCTTCATCACTGTAGCTTCATCTCTGTTACTCCATAACCACTGTAGCTTTATCTCCATCATCAGTGTATCTCTATCATCACTGCAGCTTCATCACTGTAGCTTCATCTCTGTTACTCCATAACCACTGTAGCTTTATCTCCATCATCAGTGCATCTCCATCATCACTGCAGCTTCATCACTGTAGCTTCATCTCTGTTACTCCATAACAACTGTAGCTTTATCTCCATCATCAGTGTATCTCTATCATCACTGCAGCTTCATCACTGTAGCTTCATCTCTGTTACACCATAACTACTGTAGCTTTATCTCCATCATCAGTGTATCTCTATCATCACTGCAGCTTCATCACTGTAGCTTCATCTCTGTTACTCCATGACCACTGTAGCTTTATCTCCATCATCAGTGCATCTCCATCATCACTGCAGCTTCATCACTGTAGCTTCATCTCTGTTACTCCATAACAACTGTAGCTTTATCTCCATCATCAGTGTATCTCTATCATCACTGCAGCTTCATCACTGTAGCTTCATCTCTGTTACACCATAACTACTGTAGCTTTATCGCCATCATCAGTGCATCAGTGCAGCCTTATCACTGTAATTCCATCATCACTGCAGCATCATCACTGTAACTTCATTAATACTGTAGCTCCATCCTATCTGTATCTCCATCATCATTGTATTTGCATCATCTCTAATGTGGCTACCTGCAGGTCAAAGCACTAGAGATATGTTTCTATTGTCCAGACAAAACTAGTCAGCAGCTTCCTGCACGTCACCATTTCCTCTTTTCCCAAAGTCCAGAAGAAGCCTGTAACACTGATCCCTCACACGCCTGTCAGATGGTGACATGTTGTTTCTCTTTCTTCCTCTCTCTCTCTATCTCTCGCTCTTAGATGAGGTGGGAGCACTGGTATTTGACATTGGCTCTTTCTCTACCAGAGCAGGTTATGCTGGAGAAGACTGCCCTAAGGTACACCTACCCGTCCATCATCCATCCATCATTCATCCATCCAGCATTTGCCCATCCATCCATCCATCCATCCATCCATCCATCCATCCATCCATCATCTATCCATTCATTCATGCATCCATCCATCCATTCATTATCTGTTCATCCATCTGTCCATCCATTATCCATCCAACTATCCATCCATCTCTGACTTCAGCCATCCATCATCCATCCATTCATTCATACATCCATTATCTATCCATCCATCTATTGATTAATTCAACCATCATCCATTCATTATCTGTTCATCAATCTGTCCGTGGTGGCCATCCAATATAAGCTATTCCTAATGATGCCTGATTGGTTAGCTCGATATTTTATTAGCATATGGCATGCCATGCCCCCTGCAGGCCGACTTCCCCACCTCTTTAGGAGTGCATGTAGAGGAGGAGGGATCTGCTGAAATGGGGTTGGAGCAAGAGAACAGCAGTGGGCGGAGTTTCTACCTGGACACCACTGCACTTCATGTACCCCGAGCTGGAGTGGAGCTGATATCACCGCTGAAGAACGGCATGAGTACGACATAAACACCCATACACACCAGATTTCCACTGTAAAAACAGCTTCTGTTCAGCCACGAAATGCTTTTTCCTCTCTCTATTGCTCTATGCACTGCACATCGCTTTAACTTCAGAAAATAAGCAACGCCTCAAGATGTTGATTGAACTAATAACTTTCTGTCAACGTGTAATTCCAAGGTCACGGTAAAACACTTTTTTGTACAATGTTTGTTTGTTGTTCTGTGTGCAGTTGAAGACTGGGAGGGCTTTCAGGCTATAATGGACCATATTTACAGCAAGCACATCAAATCAGAGCCCAGCCTGCACCCAGTGCTCATGTCTGAGGCTCCGGTGAGAAAACACATTTACCTACGTCCACTTTCACTTTAACGTTACTATGAAAATGACCGGTCATTTCTGGGTCCATCTCTCTGTGGTGTGTTTAACAGTGGAACTCACGTGCTAAGAGAGAGAAGCTGACTGAGCTGATGTTTGAGCACTACAACATTCCGGCCTTCTTTCTGTGCAAAACTGCAGTCCTGACAGCGTATCCACGGAATCCAGAGGGTCAGGGTTCAGGCTGGGGTTCAGAGGGTCAGAGTTCAGATTGGGTTCAGAGGGTCAGGGTTCAGGCTGGGGTTCAGAGGGTCAGAGTTCAGATTGGGCTCAGAGGGTCAGGGTTCAGGCTGGGTTCAGAGGGTCAGGGTTCAGAGGGTCAGAGTTCAGATTGGGTTCAGAGGGTCAGGGTTCAGGCTGGGGTTCAGAGGGTCAGAGTTCAGATTGGGTTCAGAGGGTCAGAGTTCAGGTTGAGGTTCAGAGGGTCAGAGTTCAGTTTGGGGTTCAGAAGGTCAGAGTTCAGTTTGAGGTTCAGAAGGTCAGAGGGTTGACATTAGGAAGGTCAGAGATTCAGAAGGCCAGAGTTCAGGTTGGGAATTATAGGGTCAGAGTTCAGGTTGAGGTTCAGAAGGTCAGAGGGTTAACATTAGGACGGTCAGAGATTCAGAAGGTCAGAGTTCAATTGTTAAATCCAGGTCATGGCTGCGTCCAGAAACTTTCCTTACTGCTCCTCTTTGACCCCAGAAGAACATAAAGGGATCAAGGAGAGGAAGTTGGCTGGAGGAGCAGAGAGAATGAGCAGAAACTGAGGAAGTGGCTGTCGCCTTTAAACGTCTTTCAATTTGATATCCACTATTGATGAAATGAGCCAATCACAATGCTCACTAGAAGCCCACCCCTAATAGAGGGTTTTTATTTTATTAACACCAAGTACAATAACACCAAAGATAATGATATAAACCCGAATAAAACACAGAATTTAAAGTATAGCTGCACTGCTTCATGCAGTGACATCACTGTAAAATCTGTAAAGGTCTTCCTGGGGAGCATACACCCATATGTCCTTTGTTTGAAGTACATCCTCTGTGTTTGAAGCAGTTTCTCTCATTTTCTCCAGCATTCAGACAGCCAGTAAGATGGTGTCACAAAATCGGTTTCCGGGTCGTGGGGAAAAGGAGGAGGATCGGTAGGAAAAAGCAGTAACTTTCCAAGTTTCTGGACGCAGCCAATATGAAGTGAGGATGTTTTGTTGCCGATGTCAAGCCTTAACGCGATTGGCTGCAGCTTTGCAAATGGACGAGCCACTGGGCTGGTACTGGACAGTGGGGCCACACACACTACTGCCATCCCAGTGCATGATGGGTATGTCCTGCAGCAAGGTAAGTTGCTCAGCGTTCTTCTGACTAACCACAGACCAAATGCCTGCAATAATAATCTGCAATCAATTGATCCTTCATGTGCTTTTGCTTAAGTTTTATGTTTACCACCTCAGTTCCTTTAGCTTTAATGACAGCTTGACGTATCTGAGACCTTTTATGAAGTGCCAAGGTATGTTGCTGTTGGGTGTTCCATGTCTATCTAAGTTCTTCTGAAGGTTTTGTAGGAGTGGTGCTTCCTCACTGGCCTTCAAGTGTGTACCACAGGAACCACAAGATATTTTTAGATGGTTAGACTATATAACTGACTATATGCTGTGTTGGGCCTGCAATAACTTTTCATCGGTTTGACTGTTGCTATCAAAGAACAATAAAAACAATGTTGCGTGATCAATCTATGGTTTGAATACAAATTTCCCATTGGATAATAAACCTACAATAACATAAGCCCACCATCCAAATCTAGAACCCATACTGGACTGACTCAGATATTCAGACTTAAATACTTGTCTATCAGTGGCTCAACTGGAGCTTCTATTTTTATTTATGGTAGTAATGTTTAAAAAGCAGGATTCAACATTTCAAGTGGTTACTTTCTTCAGGGAGCTTTGAGGTTTTGTTATTAGATTAGAAAAATATAATTTCTTCCATGCAGTGTTTATTCATCAGTATTGTATTAACTGTATGTAATAATGAAGAGAATAAAGAAGACATGCATGAAGATGAGCAACTGTAGCAACTGTGGTCTGATACAGATATTCACAGTGCTTGTTTGTGGTCACCTGTGTTCAGGTATAGTGAAATCTCCGCTGGCTGGAGACTTCATTACCATGCAGTGCAGAGAGATGTTCCAGGAGATGAGCATCGATATCATCCCTCCATACATGATCGCCTCCAAGGTAACTCCACAGGCTGTGTTTACATGCAAAGATTTTTGGCAATCCAATTTAATACAATCGGATTACAGATTCAGACTGAGGTGTTTATGCTCACTCTGTTCAACAATGATGGAAAATCTTCGTTTACATGTACACCACAAGCAATCTGATGCAAAATGATGTGCATGCGTGAAGTAGCTCTTAGAGTAAATGTTACCATGACAGTGAACATCACGTGAGTCCAATCAGAGTGAGATGAGCAGCAGTGAGCAGTGCTTGTGTTTGTAGAAAACGTCCTTCACATGTCCTTATTAAAGAAATACAGAGAGGAGGACGTCGTTTTCTGAGACACATAAGCTGGACGTCCGTCCCGCCGCCGTCTTTTAAAGATCAGAGCATGAACTTCGTCTCCTCTGCAGACCAGTTTCTGCTCCGCCGTGTTGAACGGTATAAACTCTCACTGTGACGCGACGCACAAGCAGAACGGACTGAAACTTTCCGATTATTTAGAGGTTTACAAACCTCATTCATTTGGAACTACAGACAACTTGGCCACTACAGACTACAATTTCTGTTTTATGACTGGTTTTGGATCATCCCTTTGGCATTAAAGCTTTTAATTAAAGCATCTGGTTCTGTCTGCTACCAGTACAGAGGTTCAGAGGATCAGAGTTCAGTTTGAGTTTCAGGCTGGGGTTCTGAGGTTATGAGTCAATCCTGATGAGTGTGAAGAACTGATGCAGAAACTCGATCTTTCGCTCTCTTTCTCTCTTTCTTCACTCTCTCTCTCTCTCTCTCTTGCTCAGGAACCTGTGAGAGAGGGAGCTCCTCCAGTTTGGACAAAGAAAGACAAACTGCCCCCTGTCACCAAATCCTGGCACACATACATGTGCAACGTAAGAGAGCCAATCCACACAGTTTAACAGAGGCATTGAATCATCTACCGTATTCTCTCACTGTCTAATATGTCGCTGCTGTCGGAATAAAACCTTGTATGTCCATTGCTGAGTTTTTTCAGTTATTGACATAATTTCAAACTGTCTGTTGTCCTTTAATCTTGTCTTAATATAATAATGAATGAACCAAAATAAATGATCCTAAATTAAGTGACCCTTATTAGTCCCACATCGGGGATCTCTCTCTAGTCTGGTTCCATTGACTTGCATTAAAAGTAAAGCATGTTTTCCCTGCTCCTGTAAAGTTATTATTTACAATGGTTTTGTTCCGACAACAACAATATGCTTTAAGACATACATATTTCATTTGCATGTCCATATACTATGAGGAGCATTCACTCACTAAGCTGAGTTAGGCAGAGAGAGCAGGTTGCAGTCACTGAGCCCACTTTCCTTTTCTTTTGCATAGTAACACTATCACAGTGCTTCGTTGATAAATGTAATGTGTGGTGTCAGAAACTGAGAAATACCAGTTTTCTCACCTGTCAATTGCATTCGATTGGCAGACAAAGTCATATTTAGAACTGGTAAACTTGGGATTTTAGATGATACACAAGTTTACATATGTGACATATAATGGGACCTTTAACCTTTTACACCAGTGAAAATGGTTAAACTCGCAGTGAATGTAAAAGCAGAGGAAAAGCAGGATATGTTTTCATTGGCACTCCATACTTTCTTTCTCTTTGTGGTGGCTGAATCTCAAGGCAGTGCTGGTCAGCGCAGGCGTCTGTTAGCTGACGTAACAGATCTGGCGGACGGCGCCTTCCTCTGAGCGTCCCGTGACGTTGCATGAGCGGCAGGTTGAAAAGAAGCGGTGGCTGGTTTCACAGGTCTCAGAGGAAGCCTGTGCTGCCTTCACCCTCCAAGCATTTATAGTATTGTGTGATTGGGGGAGTCCTAACTAACGGGTGGAATTGGAGACGACTAAATTGGGGAAAAAAAGGGGGAAAAATCCCCCAAAAAAACAAATACCACCTGGTACATACAGCACCTGAACACAGCATTACATTATTAGCCATGAGTTATGTAATTGTATTCAAATATAGAAAACACATATTTCCACTTCTGTTGAATGAGTTGAAGATCTGTCTCTGACCACTTCCTAATGTGGTTTGAGTAATCTGACTGTAATCCAGTCACAGTGCATTCTGAGTATGTCTATACCTGATTTTTAATGTGATCAAGTAAATCCCAAACATGATCCAATCAGCCAAAACGCATGTTGAATTCAAAACCATCAGCCAACTGTGTTTGCAGACTGTCAAACTGTCACAATGTAGAACTTTCACCCATCCAGGGCGCCCGGGGAACAGCTGGGGGTTAGGTGTCTTGCTCAAGGACACCTCAGTCATGTACTGTCAGCTCTGGGGATCGAACCCGTGACCTTTCGGTCACAGGGCCGGCTCCTACTTTAAACATTTTAAAACTAGGTTTAAACAGTTCATCTCTCTCTAGTCCTTCCCCAGGAGATCATGGGGTTACATTCACCACTAGTGTTCAGGCTTCGCATCGTTCACATACGCAGATGTTAAATAGTGTATCACTTTAAAAAATCCCCATAAAGAGGAAATGACATTCTCAGCATGAACAACAGAAACATGGTTCCTTTATTTCTGAAATATATACGTATGGTGTGTATAAGTACACACCTAACACTTTTTCTCCTGTGAAAAACGAAAGCCTAACTCTGAAAACACAGGAGCTCTGTTTTGTTGGCCGTGCTTTTACTGCTTTTCTGTAGAATCGAACAAAATGCACACCTGTGGAGCCGTCACTCACAAAATGACACCATAGCTGTTCAAGTAAATCGTTTGTAATGTAGTCATCACAGTTTTACCTGGTAAAGTCTCAGTTTCTGTTCACACGAGAGTCCTGCCGGTAGTTTTCTGTGAACTGTGCTGGGTCTGCTGGTAATTCAACTGATACCATTAAAAATGTATCAGTTGTATCTCTCTCCCTCTCTCTCTCTCTCTCTCTGTCTCTCTCTCCCTCTCTCTACCTGTCTCTCTCTGTCTCTCTCTCTCTACCTCTCTCTCACTCTCTCTGTACACTCTCTCTCCCTCTCTGTCTCTCTCTCTCTACCTCTCTCACTCTCTCTCTCTGTCTCTCTCTCTACCTCTCTCTCACTCTCTCTCTCTGTCTCTCTCTGTCTCTCTCTCTCTCACTCTCTCTCTCTCTCTGTACACTCTCTCTGTCTCTCTCTCTACCTCTCTCTCTACCTCTCTCACTACTTCTCTCTCTCTCTCTCTCTCTCTCTCTCTCTCTTTGTCTCAGGAGGTCATTCAGGATTTCCAAGCATCAGTTCTTCAAGTGTCTGACTCGCCGTATGATGAGCAGTGAGTGAACATTTATATAGTAGTCTAATCCAATGGGATACACACATTTGAAAATAAAAAGAATGTATTTTAATAAAATATTTTCCAGGTTATTTAGTTACTTACGCTACGTTTACTCAACAGGTCAAAGCGGCCCAAATCTGATCTTCTTCCTCGTATGTGACTCAGATGTGTGTCTGTGTGTCAGTGTGAACAGATCAACCCACTGAATCTGACATTTTCAGTTCCGATTTTAGACACTTTCATATGTGATATCAGAGTTGATGCCACTTTTACATCAATCCAACTCGACATTCATTATCATTTCGCGCTGCTGAGACCCTTTTAACATTTCTAAACACTTATCGCAACCGCTTTGTGTTCCAAGAGATTTTGAAAGAAACAAGGCCGTAGCGTCAAAGAACAGTTAAATGTCTGAAAACAAAGTTTAAAGAATCCAAGGACGTGAACCGAAGGAGTGACCACACCCTTTTTTTGGCTTGAACACATTGTGGGTGATGAGCCCAGCTGTCAGTCCGTGAAGCTTCATCATGCTCCTGTGATGCTGGTGAAGATGAAGCTGAACCTCTGGGAGCAACTGCCGTTCGTTGGCGGTTATGATTGTTTACCTCTGGATGAGCCGCGTGACGCAGCGTGACGCTCTGATCTTTTGCAGGTTGGTTGAGGAGCTGATGTGTTCAGACTGTCGCATACAGACCACATTCAAAAGTTAATCTGAACAGCCAACCAAAAAAATCTGATTTGGTGAGAAAATCAGATTTGGGCCTAACAAGGCCTAACATTATCACAAATGATGATTACCAAATGGAGTGGACCACATGGTGTTGTTGACTAAAAACAAACAAAACAATGATGATTTATTTTGGATTTTATTAGAATAATGTGGGGTTTAAAACTCTTTGAGGATGTTTGCAGGCAGGTTTTTAGCAGCTCAGTCATTCTAAACGAGACAAACTGAAGCTACTTTCCAAACTGAATAATGTTCTTATGTGAGGTAAATAAATGTGCTACTTCAGATGGCAGATGTCCCTGACCAGCCAATGCTCCAAATGTGGACTCTTTGTAACGCAGTAACCGAACAGTCATAGAATACTAATAAAGTAGTGACATGGGCTGCTGGTTTAGCTGCATGACTAAGGGCTGCTACTCAGCTACTGTAGCTGTCTTGCCACTTACACAGTATTTAGAAAAGTCTGTCACAAAGCTACATCAGAACAGGCCTCTGTACTTTTTCTGTATCTGTCCCTTTTTAATTTATGCTGAGCACCCCCTTGTGGATTTAGGAAACATAACACTGACTTGGAAATCAGTCATTTACTGCAATTATGCACCTTTTTATTTCCTTTGCAAAATAATTTGACAAACAAACCAGGGGAAGTTTTGAATGAAATTTGGATCCCGGCCGTGAAGCAATTTTATTTTGGACAAAAAATCAGTCGATACTTTATTTAATATTTTAATTTTCAAATGATCTTTACATTGCAGCTGACTTTCCACAACTCTTAACTCATTTCCC
>NC_051219.1:789347-851847 GCF_015220715.1 Pygocentrus nattereri
AGTAAAGACTGCTGCTGCTTTGTCCTGTAAAGTGAACATTTTAGAGATTCTTGATTTTTTGCAAACCAATGATGTGCTTAACTATGGACAGGCCTGTAAAGCGATATTGAGGTTTGTATTTCTTTGTCTAGTTTTTGCTTCCATTCTTCAGTCATCACACTACTTAAAGAAGACTGACGCCAATGGCCTGTGCCAGCTGGGGCAATGTTCCATGGTGATAGAGATGTCTCTGCTGCTCAGCGAGCAACTAATGAGATAAAGAGCTTATTTTTTTTAGGGAGGAGGTTAAAATACCAGTCCAGGGCAGAATAATATGCTCAAGTAGCTGGAAAACAAGAACAAACAAAAATCTGAATGTGAAATATGAAATACATGTCAATCCAGTTCACTGCAGCTGCTTTACAGCTTACTTTAACTAATATGTCTTTTTGTCTGGTAGCGGAAAAGGTGAAATTACGGAATGGAATCTGGAATGAGAACAAAACACAAACCAAGCAAAAACACAAGGCATAACAGGCCACAGTAGTATTGAACCGCTGCTGAAGGCCAGCCATAGTGTGCACTGTGAATGAAGCCAGAATGAAGCAATATGAAAGAATTATGAAATGTCTACAGTTAAAAAATTTACTGATGACAACTAAAGAAGAGAAAGGGAGCAGAGTTTCATCACATCATTCAGATGTTCTTCAGCAGGCTCTCTGCTAAAGTAATGCTCAGTCGTATCTCCAGTTTAGATTTTTGAGCTCATGTTGTTTACATTTATGGCATTTTGGCAGACGCTGCTATCCAGAGCAACATACATTTTTTGATCATTTTACACAAAGTGGTGTTAGGAGTCTTGCCCAAGGACCCTCATTCGTATAGCGTAGGGTGCTTACCCTGGTGGGGGATTGAACCCCAGTCTACAATGCGCAGGTGTTACCCACTACACTACGCCAACCACATTATTAATGTTTATGACACTGTATCAAGATTTCCACTTGCTTAGAGTATTCAGTGGAGGAAGTGATATCATGAGATCAAACAATGCTGCAGCCGTGTTCATGGATTTGACTAAAAAGAACCCAAACATACACACAGAGGGTAAAGATTATACAAGGGGGTTGGACTGGTAGAATATGTCTGTCAATGTGCCTTTAAAGGAAGTGAGTCTGTAACTCCCTGTAGTTTCTTCAGTTTACAATAACCAGTCCCCAGTAGATCAGTAAGCAGCTTCTCACTCTCCTGGTATAGGGAAGTTTATGTTCTCCAATATTGGAGGTGAAATTTAGTTCTCTTGTGAGAGGGGTTTGATTTCAGTTTTGAAACCAGAGCTGCACTGCCTTCATCTGAAATATCACAGTTATACAGCCTGCAGAAAGAAGAAAAAACGCCTCATATTTACAGACCAATATAAACAAACACATTAACATTGCTAGGGCAATGCTCTCACCTCAGTATCTCTAGTTTACAGTGTGGATTTGTCAGTCCAGCAGAGAGCAGCTCCACTCCTGAATCCTGCAGTTTATTGTTACTGAGGTCCAGTTCTCTCAGATTTTGAGCTGAGCTAAGAGCTGAGGACAGAGCTGCACAGCTTTTCTCTGTGAGATTACAGTCACCCAACCTGAGAGAGAAATGATGAACATCAGTTACACCAGAACACTGACATCACATACACACACATGAAAAGTACAATTCTAAATGTTCAAGCCATTCTATAAACGTTTGACCTCAGTTTTGAATATATGAGCACATGAGACAGTAATAGTGAGAATGTAAGTGTAAGAGAAAAACAAATACACTGAAAAGTCTGTGTGTGATATACAGGGTGAGTCAAAAGTCACAGGACACTGTTTTATTTTATTTTACTTTTTATGCTGTCACAAGCCTCCATGATGCAGTGCTGAAGGTGGTGTTTGTTGCAGATTTTCTCAGCATACACAATTTGCTTGAGATGACCCCAGAGATAAAAGTTGATAATAAAAAATAAAATAAAATAAATTGGTGTCCTGTGACTTTTGACTCACCCTGTACATCCACAGTGATAAAGTGATGGTCTTACTCCAGTTTCTCCAGTTTACAGTGTGGATTCACCAGCCCAGCAGAGAGTAGCTCCACTCCTGAATCCTGCAGTTTATTATTACTAAGGTTCAGGTCTTTTAGACTTGATGAGTTTGAGCTGAGAGCTGAAGCCAGAGCTTCACAGCTTTCCTTCATGAGATTACAGTTACACAGCCTGGAAGTAAAAAGATGATACACACGCAAATGATGGAACACCACACTACCAACATATTTAAAAGTTCAACAACAAGCCTGGTTTCAGAGTTATTAGAAGCAGTAACACAGAGAAAGATGCTCAAAAAATTGAAATCTTAAAGTTTACACCTAACTAGATGGTATCTAGCCATCTTTTCTGTGAGATATCCAACTTTTCTTTTTACTTGTTCAGACAGCATATTGGTTTAGGGGAAGTGTCATGCCATAAACTTCAGTATGGTTCTAACCAGAGTAAGATGCTCAAAACTTAAAAAAACATTTTGAACAATTCTGCAAACTCCATGAATAGCTATCTAGCACAGACGTTTTTCTCACAAACAATAATGCATATAACACACAACACTTAAATATTGTGCATGACATTTTATACAGTGTTAAGGTATTTTATACATTAACATTTTTCACAATGATTAAATGCTCCATGTTTCATGTCTTTTATACATAACTTAATCATTTTATTGTCCAGTCAATGTTGTCATAGTGGTTGGTATAGTGTAGTGGGTAAGACTTCTGCCTTCTACACCATAGACTGGGGTTCAATCCCTGTCTGGATAAGCTCCCTACACTATACCAATGAGAGTCCTTGGGCAAGACTCCTAACACTACCTGTGTAAAAAGATCCAATTGTAAGTTGCTCTGGATAAGAGCAAATGCCATAAATGTCTTGACTGTACAATAAGGTTTTTGTGTGTTGGGTTCATGTGTAAATATGTGTTGTGGATTTAAGTTGTGTTATATTCAAATTCCATTGTCATGTTCATATTTAGTGTTTTCAAATCTGGGACAGGTTATAAGAGTACCCCACCTGGGAGACCTTGGCTTTGAAGTTGTATGTAATACCGAACAGAGTTTACAAATAATTGAAGAAAGACATAGAGAAGTCAGTGTCATTTGTAATTCAACTTTACCATATTCTTCACTGGCTATGATTGTCTGCAGGAAGAATGGCTCAAACAGGATTTGTTTAAACTGCCATAAGATTAACTGAATCACCATTCTTGACCAACTATGAATACATCTGAATCTTTCAAGAAGAGTGGCCAAGATAATTTTATCATGAAACTAGACCTTGCCAAGAGGTATTAGTGGTTCCAAGATGCCAAGGAAGACATCCACAATACTGACCAATAAACCAGCTCTTCAGACAGCATTATGGTTAAGGGGAAATGTCATGCCAGGAACTTCAGTATCACAAAATCACAAAACGAAGAGAAGAAATTGGACAGTTTGATTTTTGTTTACTGCAATGCTGCAGTAAAGGCAAAAAGAAGTAAATTACAAATGTAAATGTTTCCATGGTGAAAAAGTAATAACTTCACCTCAGTATCTCCAGTTTACAATATGGATTCTCCAGTCCAGCAGAGAGCAGCTCCACCCCTGAATCTCGCAGTTTATTGTAACACAGGCCCAGTTCTCTAAGACTGCAGTTTGAGCTGAGAGCTGTGGACAGAGCTGCACAGGTTTTCTCTGTGAGATTACAGTTATGCAGTCTGGGAGAGAAAACAGTGATACAGCACAACAATGAAATCACATGTAAACACAGATAAAAGATATTTTATTCTTGTTTAATTGCTTATTGTTTTCTGATTCTATTCATTTGTGAGTTCTTTAAAAACAAAAATGACAACAAGCTGTAGAGATCAAGCAAAATTGTAAAAAAAAATATTTATATACATTTATGTACCGCTAGTTTTGGTCTTGTGTGTGTGTGTGTGTGTGTGTGTGTGTGTGTGTTAATGATAATGCATTTCAGACAGTTAACACAGAAATTCAGTATTTGGAACATTTGACACTACACCACTATTTTGTAGGGCTCTGGAGGATACTTCCATTTGAGGCATCTGGTAAAATTTATACTCATCAAAAACATCCCCAATGCATCAGTTTTGTATCAGCAATGTGATTTTCAAAAAATTAAATCCACTTCTTGATTTGTCGCACACATAGTGAAGCAACTAAACATATGAATTCTGGTTTATTGGCAGTGTTTATGAATGGGGGTTGCTTGATGTGATAATTCATTAAGCATCAAATCTGAAATATGAGAATTTATATTTCAAAATTTGTGTGGTAGACACAGTGAAAAGTTAAATATATGGGTACTGTTTGTGTGTGAGGGTGTCTGTGTTGGATGTACATTCACAGTGATAAAGTAATAATCTTACTCCAGTTTCTCCAGTTTACAGTGTGGATTCTTCAGTCCATCAGAGAGCAGCTCCACTCCAGAATCCTGCAGCCTATTGTCACTCAGGTTCAGTTCTCTCAGACTGGAGGAGTTTGACTGGAGAGCTGAGGACAGAATTGTGCAGCTTTCCTCTGTGAGACTGCAGTAACACAGCCTGAGAGAGAAATGATGATACATCAGAACTCTGACATCACACACACACACACACACACACACACAGTGATAAAGTGATAAAATCTTACTCCAGTTTCTCCAGTTTACAGTGTGGATTCTCCAGTCCAGCAGAGAGCAGCTCCACTCCGGAATCCTGCAGTTCATTATTACTGAGGTTCAGTTCTCTCAGACTTGAGGAGTTTGAGCTGACAGCTGAAGACAGAGCTGCACAGCCTTTCTCTGTAAGATTACAACCATATAGTCTGCAAGAGAAATTACAATAAAACAGAAAAGTGACATCTCTTTCTCTCATTTCCCGTGTTGCACATAGAGCCAGGGATGATGTGTCAGAAAAAAAAAAATCATCTCACACACAAAGAAGGGAAAGGAAAGATTATAAAAGAGCATCTAGTTAGTACTCTGATATTTTATCATTTTTCTTGCACACACTGTTATAGTCATTGTTTTGGAAATAATTATGTTGCAAATTTTTCTACTGTTTGATTTTACTTTCCCAATCATCCATAAATAATTTTGCTGGTCTCTAAAACAATACACTACATACTTCTGTCTACTAATAAGGCCTTAAATGTTACTCAAAATGTTTTAGAACAACTACACCCTTGGTCTCATTCTGACATTTGACATTAACTATCTCTGAATGAAGTTGCCTTGTTGTGTATTTCAGATCTCTACAAAACCTGTCACTATATTCTGCACTTGCACAAAGCATGTGATTAAACCATCTACAGTTTAAGTACTCATACTCAGTCTCTAACATATATGAGTCTATGTCTTTGTGAGCTGTGCTTTCTGTTTGATATGATAGATTGATCAAATAAGCAAAATGTTAAATATGTCAATAACATCTTAGAAAACAGTTTTAGTGAAAGAAGACCTGTCCCATGGTAAAACTTCATATCCTGAAAATAACTTTTTGACAGATTTCTCAACAACTATTGAAAACAAGCTGGAGGTCTCTAAAATAACTAAGAACTAAGAGATTCTAACAACCTATTACTCGACTCTTTTTACTGCCTAATATGAAACAATAAGAATAATACTAGATAGTATCTAACCAAACTAGTGGATCCAGTGGAGGAATAATGATTTTGGTCTAATGAGAACCAGAAAAATCTTTAACATTAGTTAATTTTGATACAGCCAAGTAGAATCTTTCATTGTTTGGAACTTAAGGGTCTGGCCTAATGTCAGGTTAACCAGTAACATAATTAAGAAGTGACAGCAGAATCAACCTCTCAGGTATAAATGACAAATTCCATCACTGTGTAGGATTGATTTTGGAAGAAATTGCAAAAAACAGCCTATAAAACGTGTAAATTTCAAGTGAAAATATCAAGGCTCTTTTATTCCACATTCCTACTGAAATCTCACTAAGCGATATGTGATACTATAGCAAGGGGAAATTTTATCTACAAAACCGTTATATAACCGAATATTAGCTGAAATAAAATCTAATCTGTGATGCATCATCCATTGTTACATTAAATAAAGAAACAGTTCATTAACACAATCGGCATGAATATACTCACTCAGCTCTTCTGGATGCTTTCACCACTGGCAGGAGCCTCAGAAGACATTCATCTGACCTTCCATATTTACCCAGGTCAAAAACATCCAGATCCTCTTCTGAGTTGAGCAACAGAAACACCAGAGCTGACCACTGGGCAGTAGAGAGACTGACTCCACTGAGGTGATACAAATGTTGGTTTCTGAGGTATGTTTGAACTTCCTGCACTAGAGAATGATCATTCAGTTCATTCAGACAGTGGAACAGATTGATGGATTTCTCTGGAGAGGGATTCTCCCTGATCTTCTCCTTGATGTACTGGACTGTTTCCTCTTTGCTGTGAGACCTGCTTCCTGTCTGGGTCAGTAGGCCTCGTAAGAGAGTCTGATTGGACTCCAGTGAGAGGCCTAGAAGAAAGCGGAGGAAAAGGTCCAGGTGTCCATTCTCACTCTGTAAAGCCTTGTCCACTGCAGACTTGAGGAAGTCTGACATTTTGGACTTTCTGAAAATGGCAGAGAGATCAGTGGTCAGCTGTTTTGTTCTTTCTCCACTGATGAAGGAGAGAAATGCATATAAAGCAGCCATAAACTCCTGAACACTCAGGTGCACAAAGCTGAACACCTTCCCCAGGTGCAGCTCAAACTCCTCTCTGAAGATCTGGGTAAAAACTCCTGAGTACACTGACACTTCTTTGACATCAATGCCACACTGCCTCAGGTCTTCCTCATCGAAGATCAGATTGCCTTTTTCCAGCTGTTGGAAAGCCAGTTTTCCCAGGGCCAGAATCATCTCTCTGGTCTGCTGAAGATCAGTGTCATATTTCCCATGGTACTTTTGGTCCTTGTGTTTGATCTGAAAGATCAGAAAGTGGGAGAACATCTGAGTCAGAGTCTTGGGGATCTCTCCACTCTCTGCTCCACCCAACACTCTCTCTAGAACAGTGGCTGCAATCCAGCAGAAGACTGGGATGTGGCACATGATGTAGAGGCTTCTTGAGGACTTCATGTGTGAGATGATTTTATTGGCCAGGCTCTGGGCACAGATTCTCTTCCTGAAGTACTCCTCTTTCTGAGCATCACTGAACCCTCGTACCTCTGTTACCAGGTCAACACACTCAGGAGGGATCTGATTGGCTGCTGCTGGTCGAGAGGTTATCCAGAGGAGAGCCGAGGGAAGCAGGTTCCCCTTGATGAGGTTTGTCAGCAGCACATCCACTGAGGCTGAATCTGTTACATCCCACAGGCTCTCATTGTTCTGGAAATCTAGAGGAAGTCGACACTCGTCCAGACCATCAAAGATGAACAAGACTTTGTGAGCATCACAGTCTATTGATCTTAGTTCCTTTATTTCAGGGAAAAATTGGTGAAGAAGCTCCATCAGACTGAACCTTTTCTTTATCAGATTCAGCTCCCTAAAAGGAAGTGGAAATATGAAGAGGACGTCCTGGTTTGCTTTTCCTTCGGCCCAGTCCAGAACGAACCTCTGCACTGAGACTGTTTTTCCAATTCCAGCAACTCCTTTAGTCAGCACAGTTCTGATGGGTCTGTCTTTAAAGAGGTCACGGCATTTGATGGGTGTCTCCTCTGTTGCTGGTCTCCTGGATGCTGCCTCAATCTGTCTGACCTCATGTTCATCATTGACCTCTCCACTCCCTCCCGCTGTGATGTAGAGCTCTGTGTAGATCTCATTCAGAAGGGTAGACTTTCCATGCCGTTGGATTCCTTCATTAATGGTCTCAAATTTCTTCTTCAGAGTTTGCCTAAATACACTGACCAAATCTATTAATGAGACAGATACAATGAATAACAAATTAATGTTTGCCAGTGTTTCAAGTAGAAATCTGTCCACTGTAATTTGCCGTGGGTTTCATTCATTTAAGTACCTTTCTCACAGTTTACCTCTGATCACAGCAACATTCAAACTCTTAGTTAATATAGTGGAGAGGTGCACAACTCCAGTACTGGAAAACAGGTGTCCAGCATAGTCTTGAGGTTTTTCTACTGAAACACACTTATTAAACCTGGTAATTAATATATGAGTTTAATCAGGTGTGTTTGAGCAGGTAAATCATCACACTTTTCTGAACACTGACCCTCCAAGACCAGAGCTGTACACCCTTGGTGTAGCAGGTAACACCTCTGCCCCCCACGCTGTGAACTGGGGCCCGATCTCCTAACCAGGAATGCACCTTAGGCTACATTAATAAGAGTAGTTGGGAAAGACTCGCAATACTACCTTTGCCTGCTTCTGTAAAGATGATCAAAATGTAAGTTCCTCTGGGTAAGAGGGTCTGCCGAATGCCACAAATTTAAAAGTCTTTTGTAGAGTTTACGTATACAAAGTCTCTATTTTTAAACGCATAAGCTGTTTAAAAGCGGAAAAGAACGTCATGCTGACCTCTGACCTGTAGTTCAGTCTAGTACTCAAATTAACTCCAATTCCCAGAGTTCACAGAGAGCCCATGTGACACCATAAGGAGCTGCAGAGATCAGCCTCACCAGAATCCTGATCAGTTTCAGCTGTTGCTCATTCACAGACTTGCTACCAGTAGTTCTTTGTGAAATATTGCTCCTGTTCACAGTGCATGCCAAGCCTTTTTCCTGTCTGTGCTTTTATTGCAGTTTGAGCTTGTTTGTATGTTTTTCCCATTATATTTTTGCCCTGGTCCATTTTTTTGTTCTTTGGTTTTGACCTGTGTATTGCCTGTACAATGCTATGGACATCTTTCTGGTTTTGCTATGGGCTCTTTCTGGTTCTGACCCATACCTGTTTTCTGATCACATTTTTGGATGTCATTTTATGTCTGACTCTTTCTGAAGCATTACAAAGAGAATATCTTTGAATATCAGTCTTAACGTTGTGCAGAAATAAAACATGAAACTCCACTAAACAGGAATAAAATGTCTGATCAGTGTTATCTGTCACGTTAGGTCAAAACGTTTATAAGATACTGGAGCAAAATGTTTGTTTCTGATGTGAAATCAGAGAAAACGATTATTTCTACTATCTATTATTTACCTCAGCTGCATAAAAAATCTTGATTTCATAAAAATATACAGCAGTCTTCTCAATAACGTATTCTCTGTTGATGCTGTTCAGTTGTAATGCAAGAAAAACAAGAGTTTTTTACAGAATTTTGAAATGAATGAGAAATAATCAACAGATTGTATGTATATTAAGACATTACCTTCAGTGAGAGCAGGAACTGCAGTAGGGCCTCCAGTCTGGACTGTTCTAGTGCTGGAACTGGAAACCTCCTGACCTGGAGAAGAGACACCAGAAAGAATGAGAACTTTGTCACTTAAAACTGAAAATGCTAATGCCAAGCGGTCAGACAGTGTGGAATATAGAACAGCAATGGCTGCTTTAATAATGCTTTTCGTTTTACGGTGCCCTCCACAAATACTGGGACTAATAAACATAAGCAAAATGGGCCACAAAAACATTCCTCATTGCTAGTTCTGTTGTCCTGTTGTCAAGTAAGTGAAATATTCCACCAGGTGTATTTTTAGCATTACACGACTTCATCAGTCTTTTATTACCTCATTTTAAAAATGTGGTGCTGGCGTCAACCTTAAAATGGGCATTTATTTTTTAACAAGCAATAAGATTTCACAATTTCAGTGTTTGATGTATTGTTTTTGCACTTATTTTGATTTAAATTATTTGCACATCATTGGGTTCTGTTTTTTTGCACAGCATCCCAGCTTTTTTGGGTGTTACATTAACTTACACTAAAACCTAAGAATGTTTTTTCCCTCTTCTGTAAAGTTACTATTTTGGGGAAACTAGTATTTCTTTGGCAAGTGATGATTTATTTCATGATGTATTTTTTCCACCATTGTGCTTCAAATAAAGAATAGTTTGTGTTAATATGTCGACTGGATAAAAGGATAAACAGTGCAGAATGTTTTTTACTGGCCATTTTGTTCATGTTTTCCAGGGATGCCCGTATTTGTGGAGGGCACTGTATGTGTAGTAGCAATCACAGCGAACCATCCTGTTGTACACCACAAATAGATGGATATGTAAATAATGGATCGCTATTCTTGCATAATATTCAGCTCATATATAACTTTAAGCATTCCTCTGAGCAAACAGGCCCAACAGTTTATACACATTTTATGTGCTACATCACTCACCTCCCTGTGTGCTGTATATAACTGTAACACTGCCTTGAATATTATTTCCATGGAGAACAGGAGCGCAGACGGTTCCTCCTGTCTGAGCAGTGATGCTGGTCTGGGCTGGACTGGTGTGAGCTGGAGTGGAAGCTTCCATCTTCTGGCTGAAAAGTCTCTGACTATCTCAGAAAGTAATTCATGATATTGCAGTAATTACCTCTGTGACAGTAAATGCCTTCCTCTTCATTGTTATTGATGCTGTCTTCACAAAAGCTGCTGAGGATTTCAGTTCACGATTCATATTCAGACTATCTGCATGGCCAGACTCTCAGTGTTTCTGTTTCAGGGAAACCGGTTTAGACTGGCTTCGCTTTTGAAAAGGAAGTGCAGCGACCTCTAGCATTTGCCTTCCAATGTTTACTCTTGTCATCTCCATTCATTTTGGGAACAAAAATAAAGGAACTTCTGAGCTGGTTTTGAATACCATTTCACTCATGTCCTCTTCTACAGAGAGTGGATTTCTGTCATTTGATTCACAAGCTTGCTTCACTTCATGGCTTCAAAAGACAGAGTGGACTGACGTGTTCATGAAAAGTGTTAATCTTAGTAAAAATACAACAACAACAACAACAACAACAATAATAACAATAATAATGGCTGTTGGATTTTATTTTTGGCTGGTGGATTGATGCACTTTTTGCGATTGGGAGGACACGATAAAGGCTGGATAAATCTTTTAAAGTGGACTTCACAACATCTAACGTATCTGTACTGTCACATGCCTCACACAAGCCCTTCCTGCCCTGTTCCACTTGATGTCTGTCTGGCTGTTCGTGAGTCACGAGTAAGCTCCCACTTCGCAAGTTGCTGGTGGTTCATGGTGTCAGGTGAGTAGTTTCAACTGCTTTTCCTAGACACAGGCTACGAGGAGGTTTGCTGGCTTATGCGGTTTTAACTCGGCTGTGTGTACAAATAGGGAAGTTGGGTTGTGTGCTGTGAATATTCATCTGGTGATCCCAGTCCTGTTTGGATTTATTTATGGATTGTGTCTCACATGGCGATCTCGGGTCCACCACACACTTTCACATAAATTGTGAAATGCCTCCCTACTTGAAATCCGAACTGCTGCGCTGTAATTCAAATGCTTGCCTGGCTCCTCAGACTTTCACATGGTGTGTTGCTATAGGAATAGCTTGACGCCCACACTGCATTCACCAGGGATCCCATTGTAACCTCTGTGTGTCCGGAGGTTTTGCTGTGGATGGGCATATTCCATCTATTTGCTCAGTGTTTTGCTACTGTCCCCTAAACCATTGGCTTGAAGCAGCAGTGTCAACTTTAGTGACCACTGGTGTTAGTTAAAATAACGTTTGCTAACAATTGGGGAAGAATTGGTTACGTTCTCTGTGTGGCCGAAACCTGGTGAACTGATTCGAGCCTGCTTGTTGAGTTGTCTTCGAATAATTTGAACTTTTTAAATACACGGAGAACAACTGGCCGAGGGGAGGCCTTGCAACTTTTTTCAGAGATCGTTTAAATGCCGTTTGTTGATTGTGGGAGAGTGTCCAAGTTTTGAAGTGCAGCTGTGTAAAGCGGAGTTGTCGTGGTCTGTGCTTTGTGCTCTAGGTTACAGACGCCCATATACCAATAGGGATTTCCTTCAGGAACTTTCTGACTTTTTATCAATTACTTTGCGTGGCGCCGACAACGTTCTGACTCTTGGTGAACATTAATATCTGCTCTCCATCCATGCCTTTAGTAGGAGAATTTGACTCAATCTGTTACTAGCCCTACACATGTGTTTGGACATACTTTGGACCTTGTTCTGTCATTTGTTTCCTCAGTGTGCAATTTAGAGCTAGCAGGTGTGTGTTTGTCTTTCAAATGCAGTCTGTCATCATATTGCACACAGTCAGATTTCAGCTGCCTATGTAATTTCTCCCCTGGTTTGTACTACTGAGAATCCAACTAAAGGCACGAGCACTGAGAGCTGACTGCTTTGTTCAGTTTTACATGTGCTAATCTTATAGATTTAATTGCTACACTGAGACTCAGAAAATTCAAAGGTAGAAGGTCTCAGCGATGGCTTAATAATGACACTCGTGCACTTAGACAGGAATGAAGGAAGGTAGAGCAGAAATGGAAAAGAGACAACCTCTTACTTTTCACACAATGTCTAACTAACTGTCAGTGCATGGTGAAAGCTGCTAGAGCCAAATGCTTTGTCAGCATAATCACCACAAGTTCTTTTTAAAACAATTTGATAAGGTACTGCATCCTACTGTTAGATCAGCCCTGAGGCAAATGCTGAAATTTGTTAACAGTTCATGAGGACTTTTATCCACAAAATTGACAAAAGAGCACAAATCTCCAGCCTCAATCCCTCTGATTTACCTACATGTTCTCTTATCCTTAATGAGTTTGCGCCTGTGTCAATGACTTATCTAACTGATTTAATTATGAAGCCACTCACTCCCAGCATGCGCTTCCCATACCGCTTCTTAAAGATGTGCTGCCATCTGCTGTTTATGATAAATAGCAGTCGCATTAGTCTGCATAGTATCCTTCTTGTTGAAAACATGCAGTCATTCAGCCTCTTTTTAAAAAGCCTGGTTTAGAACTATTGGCCCTCAACAATTTTAGACCAATCTCAAGTTACAAATTTTCTCAAAAGTTTATCAGTCCTTTTATCAGAAGTACATAATCTATCACTGTTACACAGACGACACACGGCTCCACCTCACACTTAACTCAAATAAAATGCACCTCATTCTTGATTATCTGAGAGAAATAAACTGTTGGATGTCCAAGAACTTTCTCATTCTAAGCCAAGACAATAAAGATATTATTATTTTCAGAAATCTAAATTTGACCAGTGCTATAGCTAATGATCTGGGGCCATAATCATCTTCTATACACAGCCATGTAAATAATCTTGGTGTTATTTTTCATTTTGCTCTTAAGTTTGAGAAGCAAATCAACCCTGTTTTGAGTGGTAGCTTCTTTCAACATAGGAATATAGCAAAAATGAAAAGCGTTTGGACACATTTCTTTTAAGGACACATTTGTTCGTGCTTTTATTTCCACTCGTACTTAATATTGCAACTCGCTGTATTTGGGAATCCGTCAGTCAAGCTTGTCATGTCTACAGCAACTTCCCTACATTAGATGTTTTTAAGTAAAATCTGAAAACATATTTATTTTCTCGGGCTTTTAAGTCCTTTTAATGATTATGCACTCACTGTCTGTTCTGTCTCGGATTGTTCTCTCTGAATGGAAATTCCGTGGATTTTCTTAAAAGGAGAATCTTTTTTGTACGAAGCTGTTCTACAAGCACAGGACAGAATGTCTTTACCTGCATGTACATTTTTTGGCAGCCACGCCTTGTTCAGCTGTGGTTTCCTGTTTCCTTCACACCTCATTTGCATTTTGTTCTTAGAAACCTTGTTTATCTCTGTACTGACCAGCCATGTCTGCTTCTAAGTGTATAAAAAGGCCCTTCTCTTCCAAAATAACAGAGTCTGAACATCGATGTGCCTGTGTCCTGGAGCTCCGGTGGAGAACAACCAGATAGAGAGAGAGGTCAAGGTGGGATCAAACAGGGATAAAAGGAACTAAATTCTTACAACTTGGTGTCAGAGAGTGAGATCTCCTTTGGTATGTGAGTACTGATTTTTCTTGCTTTTTCTCCTTGACAGTGATCTTGTAGAGGTGTCCCTCCCCTCAGGACGTAGAGGCTGTGAATTCTAGGGGGAATTTAAAAAGTACTAGAAACTGTACTTGGGGCAGTCGTGGGCTGGAGGTAAAGGAACCAGCCCTGTGACCAGAGGGTTGCCAGTTCGATCCCCAGAGCCGACAGTAAATGTGAAGACTGATCCCAACCTCCACTCTGTTTGTTGTCCAAATAAAAACAGGGTAAAATTGTAAAACCCAATCCTGTGGAAAGCTCAAGGGACTGGATTGATAGGAATGATTTGGGTGATAGTATCGCCGTGTGGATAGATAATTTGGTGGGATGGACAGAAGGATCTCATTCTTATTTTGATCAGAAGTATCCAAGAGATGGAGGGAACTTGGCAGCAACATGCATAAGAGATGGTGTAGGGAATCCCAAATGGGATTATGAATATGTAGATCGTTCTCTGGTGACATTGGGTGAAATGAAAACTGAACAGGACAAATATGACATGCTTAAAAGGGCAACAAAGGTTAACAAAAAGACCAAATCAAGTATTAATGTACTAACTTCAAAGAATTTGACTGTCCTGGTCCCTTCAGCTCCTCCTCAGTATATGAGGCTGCTAATGATAGGATTCGATTATCCTGATTTTACTGTAATAAAACAGATTGTTTCCAGTCTTACATTTCCACACAAATTTGCTGATTCACTGTTGAAAATGACTAGTTACTCCAAGATCTCAGGTCCAGATTATAGAATGATCCTGGCTCAGGCACTAGGGTCCAAATAACGTGTGGAAGAGGCAAGGGGCATGTCATGATTGTGGACAAGAGGGGCCCTGGATCAGAGAATGTAGAAAAAAGTGCTCTTATGAAAAGTCAATCTCAAAAACCAAAATGAAGGGCCCTAAAATACACACCGGATACTTGTTGTCTGGAAACCGATGACTGCAAAGGGCTGCCCACAGAATGCACCCCAAGTTGTTGAAGATTCACCTAATTTGACAATGCTTTCTAAGACGTTAACTCTTGTTTCTGGTGTTTTGCCACGTATGGAACTGTATGTAGATGGCAAAATGTTTAATTTTCTTATACACACTGGAGCAACATTTTCTTCAATTAGTGGTAATGAATATAATGGGCCAGTGTCAGGTGCCACGATTAATTCTTTGGGATAGAGTGGGGTGCAAATTTTATGTCAGCTGTCAGTAACTTCCAAATGATCATGGAATATCCTTTTTACACAAGTGTGTCATTATTCCAGATTCCCCAATCCGCTGGGTTGTGATATTATGGCCAAATTGCATTTATCCATTTATTTGGACGGCAGGAAAATGTTATAGTCCAATGAGTATAATTACATCCTTTCTGTTGATGAGGGACTTGTTAGCACTTTATTGAAAATCCTGAAATATCTGCAAGACATTCCTAAATCTTTATGGGCCGAATGCAAGGAGCGAGTGGGTCTATTAAATTGTGAACCATATCCAATTGTCAACACAACAGCCAGTGTGCTGCAAGCATTACCCTTTGTCTAGAGAAAAGGAGGAAGGAATTGAGGGTGTGACACAGTCATTGTTGAAACCAGGCATGATCATTGAAACAACATCTCCATATCACACGACAATAAAGCCTGTTAACAAGGCTGGTGGTAGAGGTCGGAGACACCAGATTTACGGTGGGTAAATGAAGTTGTCGTCCCACATGCGCCAACTGTGCCATTGTTAATAGAATACCAGTAACACACACTGCCTACTTTTGTTTTCAGTTTCAAAGAAAGACAATACGCGTGGCAGCATCTCCCGGATGTGTGGATTCTCCAGTTGATTTTGCTGCCACCGTGCACGATTCCCTGGATACCCTCAAAGCTGTACTGTGTTGCAGTATGCTGATGACCAGCTACTGACAGGGAAGGCCATGAGTTCATGTGCAGGGCTGGCTCTGTGAGGTCTGTTCCAGCATTTCACTGTGGTTTCAAAGCTCTTTCAGTTTCAGAGTTCCCATCCCAGTTTCACTTCGTCAAAGGGAAGCTGCAGACTGTGAAAGGACAGAATACAGCTCTTTCAGAGTTGTAGGCCTCCATTCACAAAGAAAGGCATGATGTCTTTTCTGGGACCTGATCAATTACTGTGACGCATGGATGCTGGACTGCTCTTACTACGACAAGGTTTTGAGACTGTTTTGCAAGTCGGATGCTCCTGACACAATCAAATGGACCACAGAAATGGCAGAGGCCTAAGTCTCCTAAGAGGTCCTCTCACTTCCTAAACAGAAGTGATTTTGCAGTGTGTTTTGTAGAAGTGATCCAACCATGTTGGTAGATTTCTTGGCAGCCACACCTTGTTCAGATGTGGTTTCCTGTTTATTTCACACCTCACCTGCATTTGTTCTTAGAAACCTTGTTTATCTCTGTACTGACCAAATGCCAGTCATGTCTGCTCCTAAGTGTGTAAGAATGCCCTTAAATATAAACAATTGTCTTCTCACATGGGTGCAAATGAAATACAATTTGAGCCTAAAACAGTGAGTTCCTTCATCTTCATGACTTTATTTCCACAAATAAAAAAGTAAACATCAAAGCTCGCCATTGATCATCACAGTTTTTTCTTCTGAGAATTTAGCTTAGCTGTGCTGTAGCTGAAAAAAAGTGCAATTCACACATGAAAGAATATAAAAAGCACTGATTAATTTTTTTTCTCAAAAAACTACACATTCATATAAATATCACTGAAATACAAAAGGCAGCTTTCTTTTTTCTGTAAAAAGCAGGGCATCTTCATTATAATTATTATTATCCTCATGTACACACTCATCACTGGTGTGGGGTCATCCACCAACGTGAGCAGTTTGACAGACATAACCCTCTGTGTGTGAGAACAGATCAGCTGGATGGTGTTCAGATGCTGTAAAACAGAGAAGAGGAGAGAATCAGACCTGAACCAATCAGTCAGACATCAGACTCCACTGAAGAACATCATCAGCAGAAACATCCTTAATACACACTTAAGACTCAGCATTCAAAATCCTACATTTGAAATTCTTACTTAAAACTACCTCTTACAGGTCTTTACCAATTACTGAGAAAAAGACAAAAAGAAAGAGCGCACACACACACACACACACACACACACACACACACACACACACACACATATCTGTTGACCTGGCACCATGCCACCATATTTGCCACCTCTGTCCTATAGGCCATCTCATCACCCCAAGTGATCAGTGGTATCATCAGCAGTTTTGTTGATGGAGATGTTACTGTGGAAGGCAACATAGTCATGGGTGAACAGGGTGTACAGCATAGGCCTCAGTAGGGGCTCCATGTGTTTATAATCCAGGAGGTTTAAGTGTTAAGAAGTGTGCCCATCAGGAAATCCAGCACCCATTTACACAAGGAGGGTGTCAGTCCAAGGGTGTGGAGCTTTTAAGTGAGCTTGGATGGCATAACAGTGTTGAATGCAGAGCTGTAGTCAATGAACAGTGCTCTTTGTGTATGTACTCTTTCCAAATTTAAATTTCATTTTCTCGTTTATCTTGAGCTGGTTGATAGCTCCACTGTTTCACTGCTCATTTGAACCCTGCACTTTACATGTCCTCAATTATTAGGTGGTCCGATGCCCAGTGCAGCCCTCTGTGCAGCATTAAGGGGCATTCTGATGGCACTTTTATGAAAATCAAGGTACACCTCATCTCATGCTTAAAAAAAGCAGGATGCAGATCTTGGTGGGGGGGGGGGGTAACACATTTGATTGACAAGTAGGTAAAAATGAGTCAGCGATTTGAGAAAACATGAAAAAAAAATGTGATGAGCAATGAACATTGAAGAAAAAATAGAAATAAAAAATAGATTCAAAACTCTTTTTCATGCTCAGTTTGCGTTAATCTTATGTTAATCCAGTGTTATAGAGCCAAAATCTAGCTTTTTATCCATTGGTAAACAAAGAGAAAGTTCCTCAGCATTGATTGTTAGTTGTGT
Organism: Pygocentrus nattereri; assembly: GCF_015220715.1. Classification (NCBI taxonomy): domain Eukaryota; kingdom Metazoa; phylum Chordata; class Actinopteri; order Characiformes; family Serrasalmidae; genus Pygocentrus; species Pygocentrus nattereri. Next base: position 807,257 of record NC_051219.1, read on the forward strand.
GTAGAGTACTTAATCAGTAACTTACTGTAATGTCGTCAGTGTACAATGTGGATCGTCCCGTAGATCAGAGAGCAGCTTCATTCCTGACTCTCCTGGACTATTGTTGAACAGGTTCAGCTCTCTCAGACGTGAGGAGGGGTTGGATTTTAGAGCTGAAGCAAGAGCAGCACAGCCTTCGTGTGTAATACTGCAGTTAGACAGCCTGCAGAGAGAAAGAGCGCACACTTACAGATAAATACAGAAGAAATTTCACACATGCACTTTTAACCAGGAATTTAACATTAATCATACATTAAGGAGCTCAGTGTAAGAGCAGAACAAGCTTGGGAATTCTGGTAAAGCTGACCCAGCAATTTACCTGAGACCTTGTACATTTAATGGGAAATTACAGAGATGTTTAGATTGCAGTCAGTGATGTGAAATGTTTCTGTCATGCTATTAATTTTACAGCTGTTTGGTGTAGTTCTGAGAGTGAAAATGTCACAGGAGTGTATTGTCAACATGGTCCTAGAGAGAAGCACCAAAAAAATCTACCCTGAATTTGTGCATGGCTGCTTCTGTTCAAAAGCAATGCAACATGACCAGCAAAGCATATATGATTCCATGGCATGTTTTTATTGTCCTCAAGAAAATGTGTTTTGTGCACAAAGGGCTATAAACATATACACAAACACAGTGTGGAAGTAGCAATCTCACCCGAGAATCTCTAGCTTACAGCGTGGATCCTTCAGTCCAGCAGAGAGAAGCTCTACTCCTGAATCCCACAGTTTATTGTAACTCAGGCTCAGCTCTTTCAGATTTGAATATTTTGAGCTCAGAACTGAGGACAGAGCTGCACAGCTTTTCTTTGTGAGATTACAGTCACACAGTCTGAAAGAGAAACGATGATAAATCAGAAAAATCTCTTTCTCTTTCTCTCTCTCTCTCTCTCTCTCTCTCTCTCACACACACACACACACACACACACACACACACCTCACCCCCACAGTGAGAATAATCATATAGTCTCACTTCAGTATCTCCAGTTTACAATGAGGACTCTTCAGACCAGTAGAGAGCTTCTTCACTCCCGAATCCTGCAGCAGGTCATTGTTAGTGAGGTTTAGTTCTCTCATACAGGAGTTGGAGCTGAGAGCTGAGGACAGAGCTATGCAGCTTTCCTCTGTGAGATTACAGTTACACAGTCTGGGAGAGAAATGATGATACATCAGAACAATATCACAAACATACACACATTTCTAATCTATTAAACTATTGGTGGTTTGGTGGAAGCTGATTAGAGAAATTAATGAAAACCATTGTCCTTTGTCTGTGCAGTAGTATCCAGTGTTATATTAAATAAGAGATAATACAGTAACACATTTATAACTAAATATACTCACACAGCTCTTCTGGATGCTTTGATGACTGGCAGTAACCTTAGAAAACATTCCTCAGATCTGTCATAATTACGTAAGTCAAACTCATCCAGCTTTTCCTCTGAGTTCAGCAACACAAACACCAGAGCTGACCACTGGGCAGGAGACAGACTGAGTCCACGGAGACAACTGTAATCTTTCTTACTCAGGTATGTTTGGACTTCCTTCACCAGAGAATGGTCATTCAGTTCATTCAGACAGTGGAACAGATTGATGGATTTCTCTGGAGAGGGATTCTCCCTGATCTTCTCCTTGATGTACTGGACTGTTTCCTCTTTGCTGTGAGAGCTGCTTCCTGTCTGGGTCAGTAGGCCTCGTATGAGAGTCTGATTGGACTCCAGCGAGAGGCCCAGAAGGAACCGGAGGAAGAGGTCCAGGTGTCCATTCTCACTCTGTAAGGCCTTGTCCACTGCAGCCTTGAGGAAGTTTGACATTTTAGACCTATCAGAGAGATCAGTGGTCACCTGTTTTGTTCTTTCTTCACTGATGAAGGAGAGAAATGCATATAAAGCAGCCAGAAACTCCTGAACACTCAGGTGGACAAAGCTGAACACCTTCCCCAGGTACACCCAAAACTCCTCTCTGAAGATCTGGGTACAAACTCCTGAGTACACTGACACTTCTTTGACATCAATACCACAGTCTCTTAGGTCTTCCTCATAGAAGATCAGATTGCCCTTCTCCAGCTGTTGGAAAGCCAGTTTTCCCAGTGAAAGAATCATCTCTCTGGTCTGCTGAACATCAGGGTCACATTTCCCATGGTACTTTTGGTCCTTGTGTTTGATCTGAAAGATCAGGAAGTGGGAGAACATCTGAGTCAAAGTCTTGGGGATCTCTCCAGTCTCTGCTCCACCCAAAACTCTCTCTAGAACAGTGGCTGCAATCCAGCAGAAAACTGGGATGTGGCACATGATGTAGAGGCTTCTTGAGGACTTCATGTGTGAGATGATTTTATTGGCTAGGCTCTGGTCACTGATTCTCTTCCTGAAGTATTCCTCTTTCTGAGCATCACTGAACCCTCGTACCTCTGTTACCAGGTCAACACACTCAGGAGGGATCTGATTGGCTGCTGCTGGTCGAGAGGTTATCCAGAGGAGAGCCGAGGGAAGCAGGTTCCCCTTGATGAGGTTTGTCAGCAGCACATCCACTGAGGCTGAATCTGTTACATCCCACAGGCTCTCATTGTTCTGGAAATCTAGAGGAAGTCGACACTCGTCCAGACCATCAAAGATGAACAAGATTTTGTGGGCATTACAGTCTACTGATAATAATGGTTTTGTTTCTGGGAAAAAGTGTTGAAGAAGCACCATCAGGCTAAGTCTTTTCTCCTTCATCAAATTCAGTTCTTTAAATGGAAGTGGAAATATGTATTGGACATCCTGGTTTGCTTTTCCTTCAGCCCAGTCCAGAATGAACTTCTTCACTGAGACTGTTTTTCCAATTCCAGCGACTCCTTTAGTCAGCACAGTTCTGATGGGTCTGTCTTTAAAGAGGTCACTGCATTTGATGGGTTTCTCCTCTGTTGCTGGTCTCCTGGATGCTGCCTCAATCTGTCTGACCTCATGTTCTTCATTGACCTCTCCACTCCCTCCCTCTGTGATGTAGAGCTCTGTGTAGATCTCATTCAGAAGAGCTGATGTTCCATGCTGGGAGATTCCTTCATTAATTCTTTTAGATTTGTTCCCAAGTTTTTCTTTATATTGCCGGTATACTGTTTGCAAATCTGAAAAGTGAATACAGAAAACAAAAACATTTGTAAATGTTTCAAGCAGAGTTCCCTTTTATAATCCTCTGCTTAATGATAATTCCTGATAAACAGGCACAGAGAGTGACAGAACAATATTTTAACGTATGGAAATGAGGTTGTAGGGTTCGCCCATATGTTAATCGCATTGAAAACATTCAGGAAGAAATACTTCAATGCTTCCTCTAAAGTTCATTTATACACCGGCTCTATTTTACCTGCATCAGCTGAACAATAGGATGCAGTCTCAAACATGTGTGAACAGTGAAGTCCAGGTACCACTAAAACATATTCTTTCCTAATTAAAATGCCTGATCAGTGTTGGCCGGCAGATCGGAAAAATCTTAATCAAAATTTGCAGCTAAACATAAATCATGCACACTTGTACACAGTGTGGTTACATTAACACACAGGCGGGAAACAAATCTGCTTCTGCTGTGAAGTCTGAGGGAACGATGGACTCAAGGACCTATTAATCATCACAGCTGTGTAAAAATATTTTGCATATTGCATTACCCATCATGAAAATACCTGGGATTGGTCCCAATCGTATGCATTCCCTGGTGATGTAGTTTAGATGTAATGCAAGAAAACAATAAAAACATTAACATTTAAAAGAAAACTTTACAGTGAAAACTTCACAGTACTTTACAAGTTCTAAAGAACCCGTGAAATGTGCAAGTTACCCTCAGCGAGAGCAGGAACACACGGAGAGCCTCCAGCCTGAACATTGCTGCTGCTTGAACTGCAGACATCCTGGCCTGGAGGAGAAAGAGCAGAACTTGATTGAAGCTACTTAAAGCTATATATACTGAGACAAAACAGTGAGGAAGGAAAAATAAAGCTAATGACGAGGATGAGCGAGTAGAAAACAGTAAAAATGATTGGTTTATTATTGCTTTTCTTTTTATGTACGTCAGCATTCACTGAGACTGTCTGTACGCCACCTCAACAACTGAACAAACAGACTGATGCATGAATAAATTATGACCATCCCTGCCAGCTATGCAGCTTGTATATAACGTTAAATGCTCAGTGGGAAAAACGGATGCATTAACTGAAGCACCACGTCTAATAACATGTCACTTACCTCCGTGTATAATGGTAATATTCACAGGACCTTGAAAAAGGCTTCCATGGAGAACAGGCGCAGAGATGTTTGCTCCACTTTGAGCTGATATGTTGGTCTCAGTGGGACTGCTGGGCACTGGAGTGGACGTTTCCATCTTCTAACTGAAAAGTCCTTCGTCATAGGAAGTACAGTGTGTTCTTCATAATTAACCCTTTGCTTTCTCTCCGAACTTTGTGGTGCAGTCTACACAAAAGAAGGGCCAGAGCCCAATGAGACTCACTGAGCGGAGGGGCTGAGTTTCGCTTTCAGTCGAACCGCCTTGGTCTGGTTCTGTTATCTGTGGAGGAAGCGCAGTGTTTACGCTCTAACGCCGTCTAGCAGATATGGGTGGAGTGAAGTGTCTCTCAGACACAGCGCAGATGCAGAGCAGGACAGGATTCAGTGCAGCTGTGTATTTGAAAAACAAGCCTTGCTTAAGTTACTGATGTACAGGGTGTGTTAAGTTATATTGATCATATACACTGCATATAAAATAAAAACGTAGCAAGTAAAATTATCTCATCACGTCCTTATAAAAGTCTTCAAAATGCTGAGCGTAAGACGATTTTCACAATATTTTGAACAATTCCATTTACGTGATATTATATATATATATATATATATTATAGTTAATCTAAAGTCATGTAAAGTCGCAAAGCGAGCATAGACTTACTCACCAGCTTATTATGTTTATGGTAATTATTATAATTTGTTAAATTAAGGATTTTTCACTTGTTTTAAGAAATAAATCCTCTTCAGGGCTTATGAGGTGGTATTTGTTGCTATTTGTGTAAGTCTTTGTAGTTTTAAATGTAGGGGCTTCATTTGTGTGCAATAAAGGATCAAAGCAGAATTCTGATGATGTGTAGATTGGCGAGCAGATTCGGCTTATGATGCTCAACTCAAGTATAAAGTGGAATATTTTTCATTTCAGATTAGCAGCAGTACAGTTGTGCAGTCCCTGCGTCTTAGTATTATTCTTGGAAACCTCTCACCCATCAAACCTTGTTAGTTTTAAAATACATATTCACACATCTTCTCACTAAAATAAGATCTCAACATGCTGCTCCGAGTTTTTGTTCATTCCCCCCCTCAGTGTTGTGTTTACTCCGTGTTACAGGATGTCTTAGTGAACAGGGACAGCAGCTCATCCAGCCTCCACACAAGTCCTGTACTAAAACTTCAGCTCGGCGTTTAACTCTTATAATTATGTCACTGATTTACAAAAAACGAACAATACAAAAATCTCTTTGTTCTTGTAGTGTTGTTTAATTTTTAATCTGGAACAGCAGGTGCAGAAAATGAGGAAGTTGTCAGGGCAGGAAGCCTCAGAAAGCAGAAGATCATGAGTTGGGTGGCTGCACAGCTTAGACTGAAGCATGCATATCACATATATATATGGTGGAACATTTACCTGAGTTGATGAGCAATGAGGGGTTAAATTGAGTTCTAACAAGTTTTAAAAGTTTATTGTTAACATTTACATTTTTTTCCTCTTCCATCTAAGCCACATCTACACACATACAGAGAGGAGAAAGGAAACTCGTCTTTTGAGGGGGCGATTAATGATCCAACATGGCCCTCTAGTGGCTGAAATAAAAGAATAAATACTCTAGTAGCCAGAATTAAACACTGCAGTCTAGTGGCTGTAAAGACACAACACTCCAATGTCAGTGATAAATACTGCACTCTAGTGGTGGCTTGAATGAACTACTGCACTCAGACAGCAAAATAATTCTCTAGTGTCTAAAAATATACTGGGCTCCTGTAGCTAAAATACTCTGTTCTAATGACTAAAATACATACACATCCCAGCGATTAAAATAAATACATCGTTATATGGAGTTTTACACATTTTGGTGCCAATAAAAATACTACACAAATGACCAAATAGCTGAATATTAAATACCGCACTCATGTGGCCAATAAATGAATGAATAAAATATCAGTCATGTGTGGCTAAAATTAATACTACACTCTACTGGCTACAATAAATTCTTCATGCTTGTGACTAAAATTGACACTCCGGCTAAAACACTAGCAGCTAGAAATATACTGCAATACTCTAATGTCTAATAAATACTGCACTTTTCACTCAGCACACATGGTCAAATAAAGTAATGACTATAAAACAGATTAGATAGTGCAGTACAATATAAACTTCTCTAGACTTCTTTTAAGCAGATATGAAAAATTAGTGTTTCACTTTGGAACAGCATCAAACAGGAGCACAAAACCCGGAAGATACGTTGAACAGTGTAGGAAGTATGAAGTTCTTTATTTACTTGTGTGAGAGTTTAAAATGAATGAAGATTTAAAGATGTTTGATGCCCTCAATCCATTCCAGAACAACACCAGTTTGTTTCTGAGTTTCTGAGTCAATACCTGAAATCGCCTCTAAGGATTTGTTCATTAAATGCACAAGGCAAAAGAAGTTAGTGCTCTACTCCCACACTTTCCTTTCAGGAGAAATCCTTATTATAATCGGTTTCTTCATTTATTTGCTTAATATTTGATATTAGAGGATAGTATCACATGATATGTGATGTTTGCCTATTGATTCTAAGTATGCACTTAAAGCATTTGTCTTAACGTTTAGTTCACTATATTAAGTTAAAACTGAACTTTTTTAACAAAATCAAAATTCTAGATGCTTTTTTTATTATAAGAAACATGAAGGAGTCTGAAAGCTGCTACTGGTCAGAACATATAGAACAGAGTTTGTAAATGCTCCATAGCAAACTTGTTGTCACGATTGGCTCCTCCCACTCATGTGCTTTTTGTTGTGGTCTTCCATGTGCGTTTGTTTTAGGTCCTGCCCCTTGTTTTGTGACTCCGCCCCTGATTGTTTTCACCCCTCCCTCGTCTTCCCGGTGTCTTATTTAAGCCCTGTGTTTGCCCTTTGTTGTTTGTAGTGTTTGACTCTTGTTTGAGGTTCTGTGGTCTTCACTGTCATGTCTGTCCCACGATCTCTATGTGTTGGCTGTATGACCCTGGACCGCTCTGACCATGACCCTGGATTTGCCCTTAATAAATCTCGCTCGTCTCCGCATGTGCGTCCGCCACCTCGATTCTCGTTACACTTGTAAAGGCCTCCAATGAGCTGCCAGCATATTTGATCTGTGTTTGTTTTGTGAACTATTAATGTTTGTTCCAGTCTCTTTTATTCCCAATCTGAATGCTTCACATCTCTGATTTACAATCCACATTTCCAGAAAAATTTACATTTTTGAAAACAAGGATCTTTAATTTGTTAATTGTCTTGAACCTTCATTTAACAAAAGTACAAAGGAAAGATTTACAGTGTTTTCAGTGACCAATTTAATTGAAAATATAACCAAATTTAGAATTTGATGCCTGAAATTCACTCAAAAAAATGGGACAACGGCATGTTTCCTACCGGGCTCCACATCACCTCTTCGCTTGATTACACTTCTTTAACCATTTGGGAACTGAGGGTACTAATTGTTTTGTGAGTGGAATTTTTGCCCATTCTTGCTTGATAGAAGGCTTTAATATGTACACATTTACAATAGGAGACAGATCTGGACTGCAAGCAGGCCAGTGAAGCACACACTCTGTCTATGAAGCCAGACTGTTGTAGCACATGCAGAAGGACGCCTGACACTCATTTCTTTGTGTTTTTGTCATTTACGTAAAAGTTTAAGAGAATTACTAAATCAATAATTCTTGTTTTCATTGTATTTTACAAAATGTTCTAATTTCTCTGTGAATGGGGTTTGTACTTTTTCGCCTTTGTAATGTTTCACAGGGTCCCAACCCCATTTCTGAGCCCCACAGCCTGTCCATATCTCAATTCCAGTTCTCAGAACATATGGGAAAGGTGAACCAGGGCTCAAGACTTATTACCTAGACTGGATTGGGAACATCTGCCAATTATTACAGTATGTTTTTCCCCCTGACTCACAAAACTCTCCGCAGCCAGACCCATTCCTACCTTCATCACCACTTTCCTTCCCACTGTCTGCTAACCTCCTGTCTCCACTACTAAGCACCATCACCTGGGGTGACAGAGCCTTCTCCATAGCTACCCTCACCTTCTCGAGCACCTACACTAAACCAGTAAGAGTCCTTGGGCAAGACTCCTAACACCACCTTGGGCTACCTGTGTAAAATGATCAAATTGTAAGTTGCTCTGGATAAGAGCATCAGCCAAATGCCAAATCACAGACCTAGTGTGGAGAATGAACGGACAGAAAAACAGAAATATTTGGTGTATTAATAATTTTATTTTTGTGCAGTAGCCGTCAGTGAGCCCATTTTTGTATAGCACCTCAAAATTTCCAGAAACAGGCTGATATGTAAATCACTTACTGCCATTTCTGTGCAAAATTCTTAGTCAGACAAACAGGCTCCCGTACCTTCCTGAATAATGGCTACATTCACCGAGCCTTGAATATTATGGAGAACAGGAGCACAGATGTTTCCTCTTGTCTGAGCTGTGATGTTGGTCTGAATAGAACTGGCATGAGCTGAAGGTGAAGCTGCCATCTTCTGACTGGAAGCCTGGTCAAGTCAGACAGGACATGATCTCTCTCATTGATTTTAAAGCTGTATTAACAAGGACATTGATGGAGCTCAGATGTCTCCCTGAGCTTTATGTTCATCTATTTAAACAGTGGAGCTGCTGCGTTTTACTTCCAGTTAAACTGGTTCGGACTGGTGTAGTTTCCTGTAAAAAGTACGTGCTACCTTAGAAGAGGGCCATAGTGAATTATCTATCAACCAATCACAGTTCATTTGTCCCTCACAGCAGAGCAGGGTGATTCCAAGTATAGAGAATATAAAATAAGTGTGTATTTGAAAGCCTAGCTTAAATAACACGTTGTATAAACGTTATATTACAGTGATAAGTGCTCACTGTGAGGTGATTTGTAGATCTCTCAGGCAGTTACGTCTTGATTTACCTGCCCAAATACCTTTTCTTGTCATTGTCTTTCATTAGACACTCACAGTTTGCCACAAAATGCAGATAAAACAGCAAATATTAGTTATGCTTACACAGATTATAGTAACTTCAGTATTTTTCAACCTGTGTAACTCTCTGATTTAAATCACATTTATTCTGTGAACAAGTTTCTGGCTGATATATCACCCCTGTGTTCGTATATCCATACCACTAACTAATGATCATTGAACTGTCTATACATTGTTTATAAGTATGTTTAGACTATTTAAGAATTTCAAACTGAAACCAAATCATTTTCATTTGTTTTTAACCTCAAATTAAATTTAAAAAAGCAAAGAGCACAAAAACAATGAAATACATATAATAAAACATTTTATTTAAATAATTAAGAAGAATTGTTAATATTAACACACTTACACACTTGAAAACATCAAAATAAATCATAAACAATAAAAGTCAGTTAGAATTTATTTATGAGAATGAAATAATGAACATAGGATGAAAAAACAGTAAAGTGCTAGAAAGAGAGAAAGTGTAAATTCTTCAGGAGCCTGAATGACACATGTAAAACGATATGTTTTCAGCCTCCTTTTGAAATCGGCTCTGTGAGTCTCTGAGCCTCACACAGCTTTTAAGAGTTTATTTCAGCTGACTGCAGCACAGTGGCTTAATGCGCCTCACCGGGCTTAGCTGACCTCAGTCTTGTGATCTAAGTGGGCTGTATTTTTCCAGCATGTCAGCAAGATATTATCAATGTTGGGACAAAACCCTGTATTTCCATTTAATGCCGTTCATTTCTTGGCATAAATTAAACTACATGGTGTTTACATGGTGGGAAAGTGTCACGACAAAAAGACTGATTTAAATGAGCTGCATGACTTAGAATAAAACCTTGTTACATTAATTTACACTGAAATTTTAAAACGTTTCCTCTTCTCCTGTATAGTTGCTTTTGGTGATACTGTATTCTGTGTAGACAGTGACTGGAAATCTTACTCCGTTTAATGATTTATAAACCAGTAGTAGTATTTGACATCTATTCTGTAGCTAACTGGGAGCCAGTGTGATGGTCTGACTGTAAATATGATGGTTAATATTCTGGTAGCATTCTGAATCACTGCAAGGCCTGTAAGGAGGCCAATAATCTACCTTCTGGATACAAATGCATGGATTAGTTTTTCTAGATGTTTGGCAGTCATAATCTCTCTGGTTATTAAAGTGATAGAAAGCTGATTTTGTTATGGATTTGTAATGGCTATTACTGCTGCGGCCATTAAGACAGCCTTTAGAGATTTTAGAGCTAAGCAGAAATCTTACATTTTCTTCATCTGTGCAGTACTTTTATGTGGTTTTGTCACTAGAAATTGAAGAGGTATTTGAAGCATAAAGCTCTTTCCAAACCAGGGACTTTGATTGGCTGATGGGGAGCCATCCATTGGAGTTGCAACATCTTTTGCAGAACTGGTCATCTACTGTATCTCAGTGGAAAAGCTGGAAAGAAGGAGATGAGTGTGCAAGCACCACAGGGCCTATCTTGTCTGTCCTATGAATGGAGATGTCATAAGAGTGGAGATTCTGTGAGTGTGCATAGTTGAACCATTTGGTTCCTCCCACCCTGCATGACCTTCTATCATTACAATGATTTTTGGTCTTGTGGGTTGACATGGTGTTAGTTCTTAAAGAAATATAATACTGTATAACTACTGTATACCTCCAAGCAGACTGCATGGAAAACAGGGAGTGTCCACTTAATTCTATCATTTATATTTACAGCATTCAGCAGACACTCTTATCCAGAGTGACTTACAAAAGTAATTTGTTGATTCCTAACTAAATATGTTAGATCCCAAAGTCCCCTGGAGCTCTGACATATTTTCCCTGCTCACCCAAAAGGCAGTCCATCCACACTCCGCCTGAGTAATATTATATATCATAGACAACCGGTTATGGTGGATGGATGAAAAACATCATATACACTTTCCTACATTCATAACTGAAAAAAAATCATGGCATATCCAAATGTGCACCAAATATTTAGGCCAGAATTGGGCCTAGTTTCAAACCAAGGTCTTGGTTGATGAGGTTCAAGCTCAGCATGCAGTACTTGGCTTAGATGTTGCCCAACTGATTTTTGTAATCTGGGAGTTTCAGTGTTGAAAGACTTGATTAAGACACCATGATATATATTCACCTTTCAAAATCAAAACAGCAGTGATTCAGCCTTGAGCCATGACATTAACTCATCCGTGACACTGAAATGCAAGCTGGGTAGGTTTTCTGATCAGGGAGCTCAGTTTACCTCATGTGTTTGGTCTGCCTTTTTCAAACATATTGAACTAACAGTCAATATCATATCAGGATATCACCCACTATCTAATGGCCTGAAAGAGTGAAGCAGGAACTTTGGGAATTTCTGAGACTCTTTTCTCATAATAATCCTTCAAATTGGTCTTGATTTCTCATTCAGGAAATTAGTTGATCAGTTCTGTCATGGGACTTCAATTAGGTCATCAGTCTTCTTAGCATCTTAACGGCCATGAACTGAAGCTTAACGACCATGACCTGAAGCTGTGCTGGAGGCTTAAGGCTCCCCAGTGTTGACCTGGTTTGTGTTTTTGCTCCCTTTGCTAGTTTTTGCAATTATTGATTATTGATGACAATGAAAACTCCATTGCTAAAATTATCAGTAGCTGCAGCCCTAATATTGTTTAGTTATTTACAGAATAGCGATACTTAAATTAATGTTTTTAGATTTACTTTAATGAGCTCAGCTGGTGTTTTGACGTTTATAGACTGTCACAGTATGGACTGCTGAAGAAAGTCCTGTCACTGTGTGTACTGTCTATTTAGCTAGAATAAAACATTATTCAAGTAACCCTAAAGCTCCCGAAAACATTATAATGATGAGCAACAGATGACAGATGTTTCAGATCATTCAGCTGTTCTAGAAACTAGAACATCTGATCATATCAGTCCAGCACTATCATCACTTCATTGGCTGCCTGTTAAATTCCGTATTGATTATAAAATTCTTTTATTGACGTATAAAGCCCTACATGGTCTTGCTCCTGAGTACCTGCCAGACCTTATTTCCCATTACGAGCCATCACGACTACTCAGATCCCTGTCTTATTGTGTGCTGGCTTATTAATAGTTCCCAGTGGAATTCTGTGAAGCTGCTTTGTGACAACATCCATTGTAAAAAGCGCTACAAATAAATTTGATTTGATTTGAATTTGATCTGTTCTTCAAGAGTCTCTCTATGCTGACAAAGGAGCATACAGTCTTATCCTAGGTTTAGAGGGTCGAACTCATGTTGTTGCCATATCATCTAGTGCGTTTTCCTTCTTTGCACACTGTTATCACCAATGTATCACTGGAGGTCCAGGTAGTGATGTCATGGGGAGAGCACACTGTCCTGTGCTGCAGTTGTGTACTGAGATTTGATCAATAAGAGCCCTAGAACACATATGGTACCATGGTACAACCGCATACTGAGTGTGTGTGTTTGTACTAATACTTCATCCTCTCCTCATAACCCTCTGTGAGAGCAGATCAGATGCTGTAAGACAGAGAAGAGGAATCATCAGACATGATGGCTTATTCATGTTTAGTTTGCCTTCTTGCAGAATGACTGAAATGAGTATAAATATTAATTGCATATGAATACACAGCAAATAATAATATTTCACTTTAAATCAAATTGTTACGCATCCCTCAGTGTTCATGAACTCCAAATCCCAGAATTCTCTCCAAGATCACACACCAATCATCCAATCATCATTCACACTCATCTGAATATTAATCTGGTTCACCTGTTCTACTGGTCATGTGATTAGTCAGAGTTAGTATAAAGCCCAGGCTTTTAGATTAGTTTTGTTGCAAGCTATTGCTTCTTCTTATGAGATCTACTAAGCATTTTTCTATGATTGCCTTGACTTTGTCTTTATGTCTTTGCCCATTGGATCTGGTTGACTAGTTCTGTTATGTTTGTCTTTTTTTGTATTTTGACCTCTCTGGATTTGACCATTGCCTGTTCATTGACTACAAGTTTTGCCAAAGCCCTCAACAAAAAAGCTATGAATGCCTGACTGGTATGGTTTTGTTACACAACTGTTTTTGAAATAAATTTATAGAACAGTTTAATTTATAGTTACATTTAAGTCAGATTTCATTCTTGATTTTTGTAGTTTTGTTCAACAAACACCCCAAATACACATTCTAAAAATAATTATTCACTCATATCCCACTCTTTTTATTTTTTCCATTCTGTATATTGCTACTGTGTGTAATAAATTGACTCACTGTAGTGTCTCCAGTTTACAGTGTGGATCCTTTAGCACATCAGAGAGCAGCTTCACTCCTGACTCTCCTGGTTTATTGTATTTCAGGTCCAGCTCTCTCAGGTGAGAGGATGGGTTTGATTTTAGAGCTGATGCCAGAGCAGCACAGCCTTCATCTGTAATACTGCATTTACACAACCTGCAGAGAGAAGAAAAACTCACACTTATAGATCAACACACATACAAAGAAACACATACTTATTCTCTCTTTACTAAAGAAAAATCACAAAATACTGGTTTGAGTTTGAAAATCTTCAGCCTTCACTAGACATCTATGTGTTTTCAGATATTTTACTATGAAAAACAGATGGAAAATTTGCCAAAATGCAAGAATGTTACAGAGTGAAATCTATTATTTTCTTCTAGCTGGGTTTACCACAAATACATTCAGTACAACCATTTACCTATCCTCATATTATCAAAACTCATCTCCACTTTCTGTTCCCTCTATCTCAACCTCTCTCTGTCTCTCTCTCTATGTTTTTCATTCTTCTTTCTCTGTTTAAATGACTTATACACCATGCACACCTATGAAAATGTGAGTGTATGTGTGATCTACACCCACAGTGATACAGTGATGATCTTACCGAAGTATCTCCAGTTTACATTCTTGTGGATTCTTCAGTCTAACAGAGACCAGCTCCACTCCTGAATCCTGCAGTTTATTGTTACTGAGGTTCAGTTCTCTCAAATTTGATGAATTTGAGCTGAGAGCTGTGGACAGAGCTGCACAGCCTTTCTCTGTGAGATCACAATTACACAGCCTGGGAGAGAAATAATGATACATCAAAACACTTTCATCACACACACACACACACACACATTCACAAACAGACACACACACACACACACACACACACACACACTAATATACACACACACATATCGAATCTGTTTTCTCTAAGTCTGAGCATCTCCATGTCTGTTATTTTGTCTTGCTCTCTCAGTACATGTCTCTATCTTCCTTTCTTCCTCTCTTTCTCTAAATATCTTCTTTATCTCTCACATTCTCTTTGTTGTTGCTGAGTTAAAAACATGAAGACAAATGAAAGTCTGTGCTAGTATTTACACAGATATGTACACATACACAGTGATAAAGTGATGAACTTACTCCAGTTTCTCCAGTTTACATTGTGGACTCCCCAGTCCAGCAGAGAGCAGCTCCAATCCTGAATCCTGCAGTTTATTGTTACTCAGGTTCAGTTCTCTCAAACTTGAGGAGTTGGGGCCAAGAGCTGAGGACAGAGCTGCACAGCTTTTCTCTGTGAGATTACAATTACACATCCTGGGAGAAAAATGATGATACATTACAACACTTATATTGAATACAAACACACAAACACACAGAAACACTTTCTTTGTCACTGAGACCTGAGAGTTCCAGTTTTTCTTGATGCTTGAACACTTTTGTTCATTCAGAAGCCATATTTTTAACAGTTAAGATACCATAATAAACAGTAGCTTGCTAGCCAAAATAACATGTTCTTTGCCAAATTGCCTTTCCCTCACAGAATACGTACAACAAATGAAACCTCTCTAGGAGACACCACAACTTACAGTGAGTAAAGTTGTCGCAGAGAACACAAAATACTGGTTTCAGTTTGAATCTGTTTAGATAATTTTAGGCAATGTTGCTTTTCACAATTTTTCATAAGCATGGAAAAAGCAAAGCCATTGAAAGCAAAACAAATATTTCTCAAGTGATTTCTCTATTTTGGGTAGTGTGGCATGTGTAGTACAACATGCCTTAAAGTGCAAAATCAATTGTCTAAATGTGAAAGATATTTTACTCACAACATGCCACAGGTTTGTTAAAATCAATCAAGAAAAATTGTAACATAGTACGAAGAAATGAGTTTTGTGTTTTTTTTATTTTATGTGCTTTACTGCAAATAAATGACAGTGTGAGTATCACAGTGTGTGTGAGTATCTTAAAGATGAGATATTAAATCATACAGGTCTATGAAACTGTGTGTATGTGCTATATCCACAGTAAAAAAAAGATCTTACACCAGGATCTCCAACCGACAATGTGGATTCTTCAGTGCAGCAGAGAGCATCTCCACTCCCAAATCCTGCAGTTCATTGAAACTCAGATTCAGTTCTCTCAGACTTGAGGAGTTTGAACCAATAGCTGAGGACAGAGTTGCACAGCTTTTCTCTGTGAGATTACAGTTCAACAGCCTGGGGGAGAAACAATGAAACATCAGAACATTGACATCACGTATACACACACACACACACACACACACACACACACACAATCATATACACATTCAATCACACATACCTCTTCACATATCCCTTTTTCTATCTTTCTCTCCCTCCATTACTCTCTTTCTGCAGCTCTCTCTGTTCTGTTTGTCTTTGTTTTTCCCCATCTCTCCCAATATTATCTTGTGACAAGAACATTGCATGCACATTTAATATGTTTTACTGCACATGTTTCTTTCATAATGGATTGCCAGTGGAAAAGAGGGTGATTCTGATTTTCTTTATGATCTCACATACCCTGTGGACTCACAACGTCAGGGGCCAGTCAACCAATCGGAGAGGAGAGGAGAATCCAAAACAAGGGTGGGGGAAAGATGATGGTGATTGAGCGTGGGCAGTTTCGCCCACTTTTAGCAGTTATGCGCACGATTTTTGCTGTTGGTGGCTTTATTTTTCTGTGGAAAGACAGAGTCGATGGAAGGAGGAACCCCAGACTCAACTGCTAATGAAACCGACAAGTGATGAGCAACCTTACGTGGAACTTGAGACCGCCATGTCTGTGCGTGTTTGTTACCACACACACACTCTCTCTCCATTCAACCTTCGCTCATGGGGAACTGCATATGGGATTCCTGAATCCCTTTATTGATTTCCAAGCAGTGAGCACTTTATATATGTGACCGGGCCATCACTGGCATTAGGTGCAATATGTGTACTGTAAAAGCACCCCCAAATTTGTACTTATGTAGACACCTAAAGTAAATAGAGCTTCGACTCGCCACCCCTATATTATGGGGAAAGGGACCCCCTCCACAGGCCACTCAAGTAAAAGAGTGTTAGAGCCAGCCAAGAATACACCTGCATCAATCAGAATATAAGGTTGCAGTACATATTTTATTTCAAATAGTTATAAAAAGAGCTTTCAGAACAAGGAATCTACACATAAACAACCTGTGATATGCTATTACAAGTTTTCCTCAATCCCAACACTGCATCCTAAAAAAACTTCAATTCATAAAAACAGCTCCTATACCATTTGCATTGGCACACAATACAATAAAGAAGAAACACATTGGAGGGAAAAACAGTGGCCCGCAATCGCCCCGGCTGCCATCCCACTCCAGGTAACAGGCACTGGTGACGTCAATACAATTGCTTGCTCAGCATACTTGTTCCATAGCTAATAAATATGTAGACAGCGTTGGACCAGCACCAATCAGGTCATGGTTGACACTTGAGTCTGCTACGTGCACTTCTCTGGTTCTCGCCTGGTTGGCTACCCCCACTGACACACATACACAGACAGAGCTCTTTCAGCGACGACAGCAACACAAACAATTCCCACCATCCCTTTGTTTAAAATGGAAGTGGACTCACCTGGGTGTGCTCCCCTTTTATCTTTCCCCAGAAATCAGTATGCCACCTACCCGCATTCCACCCACTGCACAGTGGGTGTGTCTCTTATTAATGGTTTCTTTCACCATCAATGCGCTGATCTTAAAATGCCAGCGTTGTCATTAATATTAATGTTAAACCCTTAAGCATTCAGCCATACTACATATATATTGTATCTGTGTGTTTATGTATATGTGTATATACACATCATTGTATGAATATTTTGGGTGTCTGGGGAGAGGACTATACCTGTAAATAGATCATTAAAAGCCGCAACTGCTGTGGTAAAGAGTCGTTTGCGTGGTGAACTGGTGAGAGTGGTATGTTGTGCCGCCCCGACCTTACCTTTATCTTATGCTTATTTGCATTACACTCTATCAGAATTTCTGTCTCTTCTCTTTCTCCCTCTGTTCTCTTGCACCCCATTTCTCTTTCTCTCTACATCTTTCATTGCCTCTCTCTTTTCTATCTTCTCTCTCCTTCCATCTATCTGTCTTTTCCCTTCTCTCTCTTTTCATATCTGTTTCTCTCTGTCTCTTGTCTCTTTCTTCCTCCTGATCTATAAACACACAGTGATAAAGTGAAGATCTTACTGCAGTTCTTCCAGTTTACAGTGTGGATTCTCTAGACCAGCAGAGAGCAGCTCCACTCCTGAATCCTGCAGTTTGTTGTAACTCAGGTTCAGTTCTCTCAGACTTGAGGAGCTTGAGCTGAGAGCTGAGGACAAAGCTGCACTAGATCCTTCTGTGAGGTTACAGTCACACAGCCTAGAAGAGAAATGATGAATCATTAAAACAGTGTTATCACAAATATTGTCTAGATGCATTTGTCTGGATGACCTGTGATGACACAACCAGCCACCAGAGCTGTCATGTGGCATTTAAAGTTGTGATACCTGTGTCTACACTTCCTAAGCTAAGCTCACCCACAGACTCATGGTGTTTCAGAGTTCTGGCAGAAGACTGGCCAGTAATTTTGATAGAGGCTTCTTGAGTTTACTCTCAGGTCACTTTCTTGAGTTAATTTTCTCAAGCCATTTCTGTGCTCAAATCTCTATCCTCTTCCTCAAAAAAAGTCAAAGTCTGCTTCAGCTTTCCATTTTGAGCTGGTGAAATAATCACTATAATTTCCTTTTGGTTTCTTTTCTCTTCTGCATTTCAGTTGGAGAAAAAGGTTTAAGAAACCATTTAGAAACCATTTGTGTTTTCCTCTGTACACAAGGTTATCAGTACAGGGAGATTCAAAAAGATTCATATGATTTCAAAATTATTTATTTCACTTGTACATCATTACAGAACAATGCAATAAATTGTAGATGGTTTAAGTGAGCATACAGTTTATTGTGTAATTTTGCAACTGCTCAATATGACCTCCTCAGTAAGATAAGATAAGATAAGATGCCTTTATTGTCATTGCACAGTGTACAACGAAATTGAGCAGCAATGCAACGGCACTTTCTACATACAAAACAATTAAACATAAGGCTAAAATATATAAAGTGCAGATTTAAGGAAAAAAGTATAAAAAATCTTAAATATAAAGAAAAAGGACTATAAAACTATATATTCTAAACAGACAATAGACAAGTGCGGTAGCAGTTGGTTATTGCACATTCCTTGGATAGCTTATAGAGTCATGATATTGCACATCTTAAGAATTACTGCACCGAAAGAATATATATTATAGATTGCACATTCGAGAACAAATGAATAATAAATAGAACAGAGGTGGAGTGGAACACTGGAACTCTGGAACAGTGTACAGTGTCCTATGAAGTCAGTGCCAGTACAGAGCAGTAGCAGTGTTCAGTCACTTCTACTGAGCACAGTGTACTATAGAAAGTCCTGGTCAATGTGTGTGTGTTTGGAAGTGCTCAATTCCCGTACAGCTCTTGCGTAAAACTGTTTTTAAGTATGTTTGTACAGGATGGGATAGATCTAAAGCATTTACCAGAGGGCAGCAGGTCGAACAGCAAGCAAGCAAGCAAAATTTATTTATATAGCACTTTTCACAACAGGTGTTGTCACAAAGCAGCTTTACAGAACAATCAGTATTACAGAGAGAAGAGAAAAAAAAAGAAAATCCGGGTCCTGGCCCCCATGAGCGTCGCCAGCGGCGACAGTGGCAAGGAAAAACTCCCTAAAAGAGGAAGAAACCTTGAGAGAAACCAAGACTCAGAAGGGGAACCCATCCTCCTAAGGTCGACACCGGATAGCAAACATTATTAGTATGAAGTTTTATAGTACAAAGTGGGAAAAAGAAAAGCAGTGATTAAATTGATTAATTTATGATTATGCAGTGGCAGCAGCATCTGAGGGTGAGGATTGCACAGCCCTGTACAGCAAGAAGCTCAGTTCAGTGGTGGTCAAGCCGGTCCAGAAGGCTGGTGAGCAGTGGCACCAATCAAGGCAGAAGAGGCAGCAGCATCTGACGCCCAGGATGGGCAGCTGATCAACATGTGCATCGAAGGACAGATCAGCGTCTATCACGACACCAAGACTTTTAACAGATGAGCTTGATGCAGCTGAGAGATTGTTTTAGTGTTAAGTTAGACAGTCTGTTTCTAGCTGCTTTTGGACCAAAAGCAGGACCTCTGTTTTATCTGAGTTAAGTAGCAGAAAGTTACTCAACATCCAGTCTTTTATGTCTTTTACAGTCCTCAATCTTACCATGTTTGATTTTATCATCCGGTTTGCTTGAAATATATAACTGGGTGTCATCGGCATAGCAGTGGAATTTATACTGTGTTTACTAATCATGGTGCCTATTGGCAGCATATATATTGTGAATAATATAGGTCCTAAAACAGAGCCTTGTGGAACACCATACTTTACTTTTGCAAGGACAGATGATTCGCCCTTTACATTAACGACCTGATAGCGATCAGTGAGGTAGGATCTGAACCAGGAAAGAGCTGTTCCTGTTTCCCCTACAAGGTTTTCTAGTCTATGTAGTAGGATAGAGTGGTCTATTGTGTCAAAGGCTGCACTAAGATCAAGGAGGACTAGCAAAGACACATTTCCTTTGTCAGAGAATAATTAAAGATCATTTACAATTTTTATTAGTGCTGTTTCTGTACTGTGATGTGGCCTAAAACCAGACTGAATTTTTTCTTGTAGATGATTCCTATGCAAATAGGAGCTTAACAGATGATGTCCCGGGTGAAATGTGTCCTTCAGGATGTTGGCTGCCCTGCTGAGGCAGCGGGAGCTGAACAGGTCCTCCAGGCAGGGCAGTGGGCAGCCGATGATCTTCTGTGCCGTCTTCATGACCCCCTGCAGTGCCCTCCTCTCTGCCACTGAGCAGCTGCTGTACAACGTTGAGATGCAGTATGTCAGCATGCTCTCAATGGTGGAGCGGTAGGAGGACACCAGCAGCTCCTCCTGAAGGTTTTTTTCCTGAGAATTCTCAGGAAGTAGAGCCTCTGTTGCACCTTCTTGACCACTGCCATGGTGTTGGTGGTCCAGGAAAGATCCTCAGAAATATGTGTGCCCATGAATATGAAGGAATGGACTCTTTTAACACAGTCCTCATTGATATACAGTGGTGTGGGGACCACTCCTTTCCGCTGGAAGTCTATAATGAGTTATTGTGTTTTTGAGGAGTTCAGGGTGAGGTTATTTCCTGAACACCACTCAGCCAGTCCCTGGACTTAATCCCTGTAGGCGGTCTCATCTCCTCCGGAGCACTCCTCCTGAGATGAGTCCAGCCACTGTCATGTCATGCGCAAACTTTACTATGGTGTTGGAGGAGTGGGTGGGGACACAGTCTTAGGTGTACAGAGCATAGAGAAGCAGGCTAAGCACGCACCCCTGTGGTGCTCCGGTGCTGAGTTTGAGGGTGGAGGAATGATGAAAACCCAATCTTACCAGTCTGTGGGGATGGTCACCAGTCTGTGGGGATAACTGTATTAACAGCTGAGCTGAAGTCTATGAAGAGCATCCGGAGAGCAGCGGTGATGGCATCTTCTGTGGTTCTGTTTGCTTTGTAGGCAAACTGGTGTGGATCAAAGGTGGGTGGGAGGATGGCTCTGATGTGCTGCAGAACCAGTCTCTCAGAACACTTCATTATGACCGGAGTGAGTGCTACTGGATGATCGTAGTTAAGGTCGGTGATGGTGGTCTTTTTTGGTAGTGGGATGATGGTGGCAGACTTCAGACAGGGTGGGATGATGGACTTGGACAGGTTGAAGATTTTTGTGAAGACCCCAGAGAGCTGGTCTGCACATACCTTTAGCACCTTTCCTGTCACTCCATCAGGACCAGCAGCTTTTCTGGGGTTCACTGCCCTGAGCAGACCTCTCACCTCATGTTCCTGCACAGTGAGGATGCGATTGTGGGAGACTGGTGGAGGTCTTGTGTGTGTCTCCACTGCTAGCGAGCAAAGAATCAGTCAAGCTCCTCTGCCAGTGAGGTGTCACCTTTAACTGTTGTG
This sequence comes from Pygocentrus nattereri, assembly GCF_015220715.1. Classification (NCBI taxonomy): domain Eukaryota; kingdom Metazoa; phylum Chordata; class Actinopteri; order Characiformes; family Serrasalmidae; genus Pygocentrus; species Pygocentrus nattereri. The sequence continues at coordinate 828,846 of NC_051219.1, forward strand.
CAGCTTCTTGTCTTGTGATTGGTGAGGTGCTGGATGCCCCTCCACACCTGCCGTGGGTCATTGTTGTTGAAGTGATCTTTAATTTTCTTCTTGTAGGTGGTCTTATCCTCCTTGATGTCTCTCTTTAGGTTGGTTCTAGTCGCACTGTAGAGGGCTCTGTCACCAGACCTAAAGGCATCATTCTGCTCATTGAGGAGAATTCGGACCTCCTTTGTCATCCAGGGATTTTGGTTTGGGTATACTCTGATGTTTTTGTCCACTGTAACATTGTCCACACAGGTTTTGATGTCACAGAGTACAGATGATGTGTACTCCACCAGGTCCTGATCCTCAAAGACATTCCAGTCGGTCGTTTCGAAGCAATCCTGCAGCTGTGAGGAAGCTCCTTCAGACCATGTTTTGATGGTCTTTGTGATGGGTTGAGATTTTCTTTTGAAGGGGTTAGAGTTAAAAATGCGGGAGTTAAAAATATGGAGCAGTGATCTGATTGGCCCAGATGTGGTAATAATGTTGATTTAAAACTGTTCTTGAAGTTTGAGTAGACCTTGTCTAATGTATTATTTGTTGTTGGAATTTGGGGAGAACTGGGAATGTGCATTTAACTGTCAGGTATTCCAAATCAGAAGAACAGTGTCTATCAATGATTTTGGCATTAGTGCACCAGCTGTTATGGGCATAAATGCATAGCCCTCCTCCCCTTGATTTACTGGAGTCTTTGTTTCTGTCCCAGCGGAACGTTGTGCGGCCTGTTAGCTCAGTGGCTACATCCAGGATGAGTGAGTGCAGCCACGTCTCCGTAATGACCAAATACAGCAGTCAGCAATTAATTTGTTGGTGGAAATCAGCAGGTTCACTTTGTCCAGTTTGTTGGTGATGGCCCTGGCGTTGGTGAGGAAGACGCTGGGTAGTGCTGGCTTGTGTGGTTGTTTCTTTAGCCTAGCCGTTAGGCCAGACCGGCAGCCACACTTTTGCTTTTGCCTGCATCTCCTCCGCCTATGCTGCCTGCTGGAGCCAACAACAAACCACGGAGCGCCCTGGCTATCTCCTCCGGTTTGCTGTGTGCGTGCAGAAATTCACTGGTAACGGCCTGGTCATGCAATAATCCGATACTCAGAAGATCCTGTAGGTAGGGTTTGCGGTACTAAACGTGATGTTGACGAACAAACATATACACAAAAACACAAAAAAAAAAGCACCATAATGGAGAGCGTCGAGCCGCTGCATCTGTGTGCGCTGTCATCTTGAATACCCTGTACGGATTGAGCGTGTCAGGCATCGCTGCTCTCACGGCTCTTTCAGTGGGATTTCGGAGATCATCCAGTGCTGTGGAACCAATGACGAACGGTCTGAGCTGCTGGAGCTTCACTGCTGATGAAAATCCCGCTGCACAGTTCTGACGGATTCACTCTTATTGACGTGGAGAACGCAGAACGTTCTGCTCAGGGGTCTCAGCTCCTCTCAGACTGAAGGAGCCGGTCAGAAACTCTATGACCCCCTCTTACAGTTGGAGTGTGGTTGGTTCCTCGGCGCCTCACGGTTGTAAAAATATAGCACTTTGAAACTGAATGAATCTTTTTGAATCGCCCTGTATTTTTCCCCTGATATCCTTAGTTTGTTTCTGACCAGAGGTTTCACTGGTAAGGTGTCAATAGTTTGACACCTTGTCCTAAGTTTTCTTTTTACACACTTCTAGTTTATAGTAATTGTAATATGTTACTATTTCTAAAGAACAGGTTCTTTGCTTTCATTGTGTGTTTTTTAGCTACTCCCATGTTTTCAATCAGTGACTCTCCAATTTTACACAGGCCTCCTACAAAAAGAGGCCTGGGTTCACTCTCCACTTGGAGTGAGTCTTCACATTATAGTGTCCCTCTGTATATATCCTGTTTTAATCATTACCTTCTCTGTGTCTGTGCTTCTCTCTCTGATCTCTCTCTCTCTCTCTCTTCATATCTATATCTGTATCACATTCTCTTGCTCCATATCCCCCTTTATTCTGTATCTCTCTTTCTCTCTGTGTTTCAATGTTTTCTCTCTTTGTCTTTCTATCTGTCTATCAAATCAAATTAAATCAAATACATTTGATTAGGGTATGCATACTAAATCAGATGTCCCTGCAGGCCAAAAAGATGCAGGTTCAGGCTCAGCAGTTCTCTCTCCCCATCCACATACGCTTACAACTGCTCCAGGCATGTCTCCCCATACTCCTTTCACTAGCCCTACTCCCAACTGAACAATGGTAAAAGCAGCATTGGGCTAAATCACACCATGGCATGGCATAATTGTAGGGGTCTGTAGTAATTTCTTTTCTTACTATTATAATAAAAAGAAAAATGAATAAATTCTTTTCAGGATGATAAGAATCCAAACAGTATTTTTTTTCCACAACTGGTGATTGGTTAGTGTAGTGGGTAACACCTCTGCCTTCTACACTGTAGACTGGGGTTCAATCCCCACCTGGGCAAACACTGTACCAATCAAGAGTCCTTGGCCAAGACTCCTAACACCACCTTGGCCTACCTGAGTAAAATGATCAAATTGTAAGTCGCTCTGGATAAGAGTGTCAGCCAAATGCCATAAATGTAACTCATTTTCTGATATAAGTACATTAGTTATATACTACACACTTATCCGGTTCCGCCTCTTTTTACAGCAGCTCATTCTTTTTACTTCAATTAAACTTTCTTTTTTTCTTAATCACTTAAGTTTTTATGTAGTATCTGTCATCTTGTTATTATCTGCTTACACTCGACTCAACCATGTTCAGAACAATGGTGTTTGTCCTGCTCGTTTTGGGAGTTTTCTTTGTGTTCACACTGGGGGAGCACGAGTGCAGCCACAGCTCCAATGTTTACACCACGGAACAGCTGTTAGTGCTTAGCAACACTGTTGTTACACCAGACAGCTTCACTGAGATTCCACGTGAGCTGAGGTGAAGAAGGGGAAAACGCGCCGGTGTCGAGCGTTGTGCTCGGACAAGACACTATAAACCCGTTCTTCCCTCGGTCAACATGGGGAATGTAAGATCGCTCTCCAATAAAGTGGACGAGTTAGCGGCACTGATACGACACCAGCAGGAATACCGGCAGTGCATACATCGCACTGGAAGACTTCCAAATTCGGCAGGCAAACAGGACGAAGGAAAGTGGTAAAAGAAAAAGAGGGGGACTGACTGTGTACATAAATGACCAATGGTGCAATGCAAGACACATAACTGTTAAAGAACAGATATGCAGCAGGGATGTTGAATTGTTACCTGTTAACATGCGGCCGTACTATCTACCTCATGATTTCTCACATGTTATCACAGTAACTGCGTACATTCCTCCCTCCGCTGATGCGTGCACAGCATGTGACGTCATCCACTCAGTCACGAGCAAACTCCAAACACAGCATCCACAAGCTCTCATCCTCATTTCTGGGAATTTGAATCATGCTTCCCTGTCCTCCACACTTCCCAACTTCAAACAGTATGTGACTTGCAACACAAGACCTGGACCTGTTTTATGCAAACACCAAGGATGCATATAACACATCACCCCTCCCACCCTTGGGCAAGTCAGATCACAATCTGGAACGTCTTCTGCCTCTCTACAAATCCATTGTTCACAGGTGTCCTGTCAACACAAGACAGGTGAGAATTTGGTCGGACGTGGCCTATGAGGCTCTGAAGGACTGCTTTGAAACAACAGATTTGGAGGTTCTCTGTGACCCACATGGTGATGATGTTGATGTTCTCACTGATTGCGTCGCAGACTACATACACTTCTGTGTGGAGAACACTATACCCACCAAGACTGTACAGTGTTTTTCCAATAACAAGCCCTGGGTTACCCCAGATATGAAGGCTGCTCTGGAAGAAAAGAAGAGGGCATTTAGGTCTGGAAACAAAGAGGAAATGAGGAGAGTACAGAAGGAGCTGTGGAGGAATATCAGGGAGGGCAAAGACCAGTACAGGAAGAGAATGGAAGGCCAGCTACAACAGAACAATGCAATTGGAGTTTGGAGGGGTCTTAAAACCATCTCAGGTTTTAAGGAGTCCAACAGGCAGCCTGTAGGAAACCTGCAATGGGCAAATGACCTCAATTTCTTCAACAGATTTGATCTGGTAGCTGACCCTCCCTCAGCCCAGCTTACACCCCTGCTTTCAGCTCCCAGCATTCAGCTCCTCTGCCCCTAACCAGAGAACAAGTGAGGAGGGAACTGAGGAAGATGAAGGTGAGGAAGGCAGCAGGTCCAGACAACATCAGTCCTGGGATCCTGAGGCACTGCGCAGTTGTGTTGGATAGTAAAGGACATTTTCAACGTAAGCCTGAAACAGGAGAGAGTGTCAAGATCTCTGGAAGACATCGTGTGTAGTACCTATCCCAAAAACTGCACATCCCAGTGATCTGAATGGCTACAGACCAGTGGCACTGACCTCGCATCTGATGAAGGCTCTGGAAAGATTTGTTCTGGCCCAGCTTTGTCCAATGATGGGACCAGCTATGGATCCTCTGCAACTTGCCTACCAGCCAGGCATTGGAGTGGAGGATGCAATAACTTACCTACTCCACAGATCCCTCGCTCATCTTGAAAAGGTGGGAAGCACTGTTAGAATCATGTTCTTTGATCTATCAAGTGCTTTCAACACCATCAAGCACATCTACTAGGGAGCAAGATGGAGAACACCATCTCATCACATGGACTATGGACTACCTCACAAACGGACCGTAGTATGTGCGACTTAAGGACTGTGTATCTGAAACACTGCTCTGCAGCACAGGGGCCCCACAGGGAACAGTCCTGACCCCATTCCTCTTCACCCTCTACACTGCGGACCTCACCCACAACACCTCAACCTGTCACCTCCAGAGATTCTCTGATGACTCTGCCATCATTGGCTACATCCCAGACGACGATGAAAGGGAATACAGAGAAGTTACAAGGAATTTTGTGGGCTGGTACCAGCAGAACTGCCTCCAGATCAACACGGCTAAAACCAAAGAGCTGGTGGTGGATTTCCACAGGACTAAGTTCTCCTCACCCACTTCAGTGAACATCCAGGGAAGGGACATTGAGATTGTCAAGACCTACAAGTTCCTGGGTGTTCATCTAAACAACAAACTGGACTGGTCTGACAACACACGCCCTGTGTAAGAAAGGCCAGAGCAGACTCCACCTGCTGAAGAGTCTCCGGTCCTTTGTAACACAGGGCAGACTTCTCCACTCTTTTTATGACTCTTTTTATGTGGTGGCATCAGCCATCTTCTATGGCATCGTCTGCTGGGGAGGTGGCATTACAGCAGCAGAGAGGAAGAAACTGGACGAGCTTATCAGGAAGGCTGGTTCTGTCCTGGGCTGTGCGCTGGACCCAGTGGGGGAGGTGGCGGAGAGGAGGATGTTGGCCAAGCTTGCATCCATAATGGACAACCCCTCTCACCCACTACAGGTGGACTGGGCAGCTCCTTCAGTGACCGGCTCCTCCTCCTGTGATGTGGGAAAGAGAGATGCCGCAGCTCCTTTCTCCTCACGGCCGTTCGGCTCTACAACCAGAACCTCCCCAAGCAGAGACTCAGACACTCTCCGTCATAAACACACTATGGGCTCACACCTCACTCTATCATAGTGCACTCCATCACGAGCTCACCACATAGTCCTGTATCTTATCCTACCTCTAATTAATGTGCAGTATCTGCTGCTGATGGATGGTACAAGTGCAATACATACACAAGTTCTGTACTATATCTCTAAACATTACTGCGCAATATCTACAGTTTCTGTGTGATATCCAGTCATTACCTGCTCAGAAATGTGCAATATCCATAAAACTGCATGTGTAAACTGTACATTTGTAGTTTGTTTATTCTATTTTTATTTTTAAATATTTTTTCTGCTAACAGACGTCTTGTTTATTTATTTATTTCTATAGTTTAGCTTACATTTTGTAGTTTGTATGATGCACATCTTTGTCTACTTACTGCTCTTTATCTGCTGTAACGATGCAAATTTCCCCCAGTGGGATAATAAAAGTCTATCTTGTCTTATGTTTTGTTTTCTTTGTTTTTTTTGTAATAAAGATACATACATGGGAGCATATTTGAGATTTTATGTTAGTGAGTGTCCATTTTACAGATCTCAGTACCTCGAAGGATTCGAATGTATTAGCATTGAACTAAAGTGCTAATGTTTAAAATAATGGCTAATGGCTATCAACTGGCTTTCAACTAAGTAGCCAAGTTAGCACTAAGTTTTTTACAATGCCAGGCCCAATGTGATACCTTTTAATAGGACCTAAAATCCTTGCTAGCATCTGTGTGCATGTGTGTGTGTGTGCGTGTGTATGTGTGTGTGTGTGTGTGTGTGTGTGGTTTTTACACACACAGATACATTGAAGAACTTACTTCAGTATCTCCAGTTTACAGTGTGGATTATCCAATCCAGCAGAGAGCAGCTCCACTCCGGAATCCTGCAGTTCATTATAACTCAGATCAAGTTCTCTCAGACTGAAGAAGTTTGAGCTGAGAGCTGAGGACAGAGCTGAACAGCTTTTTTCTGTGAGACTACACCAACTCAGCCTAGGAGAGAAATGTAATACATCAAACCACTGATGTTTACACACACACACTGACAGACACACACATACACTCTTTTGCAGTCTTTCTCCTTCTCTTTTTAAATGTGTTATTGACTTAGAAAACCATGCAGAGCTATGGAAGTGTGTGTTTTTGTGTGTGTGAGTGAGAAAAAGAGATAGATCTGTACACTCACAGTGATAAAGTGATAATCTTACCTCAGTTTCTTCACTTTACAGTGTGGATTCTTCAGTCCAGCAGAGAGCAGCTCTACTCCTGAATCTTGCAGGTTATTGTAACTAAGGTCCAGTTCTCTCAGACCTGAGGAATCCGAGCTGAGAGCTGAGGACAGAGCTGCACAGCCTTTCTCTGTAAGATTACAGTAACACAACCTGAAAAAGAAATGATGATACATTACAGAAACGTCCTATCTTTATTTCTAATTAAATAATTTTTTATCATTATAGATGCTAATCTTTCGTAATTTCAGAAAAATATCTAATCTTGCTAAATCTTACAATACACTGTTACGGCTGATATTCAAATCTATGCCTCTCTCCAAGAAACAAAAAATAGCCCCAGAGCAAGACAAATTACAGCTCTTTTGCCTGTGATTCTTGGAAACCTTCCTATCACAAATGCCTATTAACAATAAGAATCTATTATCAATAGAACAGCTAATGATAAAAAATTAGCTTGAAACAGAATGGCACTCATGGGGTTTATCCAAAAGTTAAGACAGTATTTAGGAAATGTGTAGTTAGGATGTTTCTATGATTAAACAATGAACTTGGGAAATAAAAAGAAAATACAAATAAAGTAACATGAACCTAAAAAAATTACAATTATGTAACGTTTTAATATGGTTTATTATATTATAGACTATATTTCAGATTTCTACAAAATCACCTACTACACCTTTAAAATAGGAAAAAGTGCAGTAACACATTTATGACTGAAATTCTCACCAGGCTCTTCTGGATGCTTTGATCACTGGCAGCAGCTTCAGAAGTCCATCCTCTGATGGGTGATATGTACGCAGGTTAAACTCATCCAGCTCTTCTTCTGAGTTCAGCAACACAAACACAAGAGCTGACCACTGGGCAGGAGAGAGATTCACTCCACTGAGACGACCAACTCCATTGATAAGTGTATATCCTCTCCTCAGGTATGACTGAACTTCCTGCAATAGAGAATGATCATGGAGTTCATTCAGACAGTGGAACAGATTGATGGATTTCTCTGTAGAGGGATTCTCTCTGATCTTCTCCTTGATGTACTGGACTGTTTCCTCTTTGCTGTGAGAGCTGCTTCCTGTCTGGGTCAGTAGGCCTCGTAAGAGAGTCTGATTGGACTCCAGTGAGAGACCCAGAAGGAAGCGGAGGAAAAGGTCCAGGTGTCCATTCTCACTCTGTAAGGCCTTGTCCACTGCAGACTTGAGGAAGTCTGACATGCTGGACTCTCTGAAAATATCAGAGAGATCAGTGGTCAGCTGTTTTGTTCTTTCTCCACTGATGAAGGAGAGAAATGCATATAAAGCAGCCAGAAACTCCTGAACACTCAGGTGCACAAAGCTGAACACCTTCCCCAGGTGCAGCCCAAACTCCTCTCTGAAGATCTGGGTACAAACTCCTGAGTACACTGACACTTCTTTGACATCAATGCCACACTCTCTCAGGTCATCCTCATAGAAGATCAGATTGCCCTTTTCCAGCTGTTGGAAAGCCAGTTTTCCCAGGGCCAGAATCATCTCTCTGGTCTGCTGAAGATCAGTGTCATATTTCCCATGGTACTTTTGGTCCTTGTGTTTGATCTGAAAGATCAGGAAGTGGGTGAACATCTGAGTCAGAGTCTTGGGGATCTCTCCACTTTCTGCTCCACCCAACACTCTCTCTAGAACAGTGGCTGCAATCCAGCAGAAAACTGGGATGTGGCACATGATGTAGAGGCTTCTTGAGGACTTCATGTGTGAGATGATTTTATTGGCCAGGCTCTGGTCACTGATTCTCTTCCTGAAGTATTCCTCTTTCTGAGCATCACTGAACCCTCGTACCTCTGTTACCAGGTCAACACACTCAGGAGGGATCTGATTGGCTGCTGCTGGTCGAGAGGTTATCCAGAGGAGAGCCGAGGGAAGCAGGTTCCCCTTGATGAGGTTTGTCAGCAGCACATCTACTGAGGCTGAATCTGTTACATCCCAAAGGCTCTCATTGTTCTGGAAATCTAGAGGAAGTCGACACTCGTCCAGACCATCAAAGATGAACATGACTTTGTGAGAATCACAGTCTATTGATTTTAGTTCCTTTATTTCAGGGAAAAACTGATGAAGAAGCTCCATCAGGCTAAGTCTTTTCTCCTTCATCAAATTCAGTTCTTTAAATGGAAGTGGAAATATGTATTGGACATCCTGGTTTGCTTTTCCTTCAGCCCAGTCCAGAATGAACTTCTGCACTGAGACTGTTTTTCCAATTCCAGCAACTCCTTTAGTCAGCGCAATTCTGATGGGTCTGTCTTTAAAGAGGTCACTGCATTTGATGGGTTTCTCCTCTGTTGCTGGTCTCCTGGATGCTGCCTCAATCTGTCTGACCTCATGTTCATCATTGACCTCTCCACTCCCTCCTTCTGTGATGTAGAGCTCTGTGTAGATCTCATTCAGAAGGGTTCCAAGCTGTGAGATTCCTTCATTAATTCTTTTACATTTCTTCATCAGTTTTGATTTGAGTTCTTGCTGATACACAGGGGACACCTCTAATAAGCACAGAAATAATGGTATATATTACATTGTATCACAGTTAACCACAATATCACATTCAGTATTCACTGACATTTTGGTACACTCCTAATTAGTCTCCTGTGTTTGTTAGTATACTGACTAAATAAATGACATTTCAAAACATCATTATGCATCAATGAATTTTCATTTGTAATGCATTAAAGTGCTGAAGTAATTATTCCACTAGAGAAACTGTGGAATGTACAAAGGAAAGAGGATATCTCAGAGCATCTCATCATTCTGCTGAAGCCGTTCTACACTGGTTAACATAAACAGTCATGACAGAAAATGGACAAAGAGTGGTTCCACATTGGCAAAGCAGTTAGACAAGGTTGTATACTATCACCATACTTGTTCATCTCTACACTGAGCATATAACAATAGGTGGGTTGAGAAAAACAGCAATAACCTTAAATATACAAATGACAGAACACAGGACAATCTGAAGAAAAATGATCAATACGGGCAATTCATTACTGATATAATATCAGTTCTCTCAGTTGTCCAAATAACCGCCTCCATTAGGATGTTAAAGGTGATAACTGGTCCTAGATCAGCTCTTAGTCTGAGACGTGCGCTCTTCCTCTAACGTTACAGTGATGTAATGAAGCCCCGCCCACAGCTCTTACTGCTCTGTAGGGTGTTAGCGAGGTCTGTCTGCTCCATGTTCCTCAGCATGTTCAGTGTGATCTTCAGCACCTCCTCTCTGGAACTGCTCTGATCCTCCTCAGCCTCCACCTCTCTCTCAGAGCATGCTGGGTAATCTGCACTCAGCAGCTTCTTGAACCTCTTCAGCTCTTTCTTCACCAGAGAGACTATTTTGTGCTCCAGATGCTGATCAGGAGTAAACAGTAAACAGAAAACCACTAAAATCAAAACAATTCTATTAGTTTGATCTCCAAATCCTGATTAGGAAAAAGTATAAAAAGACATTTATCTTAGAGAGAAAAATTACTAAGTAATTCATATGATGGAGAGGTCAGAGTCACATTTTATAAAGTGTTTGATAAAGACCTTGAATACGGATTCCAGATGATTTGTACTGGACATGTGTGATATCTCCATCTGGACACTGTTTTTTGGGAATAAAGAGAAAAAAAATACATGCATCAGTAAAAGGTGTAAGCATAACCATTATTGTCTTTCCCTGTTCCAGGTCTAAATCTCCACATTACTGTTATATACTCTACATTACACTCAGTTCCAGGTCTAAATCTCCACATTACTGTTATATTCTCTCTACATTACACTCAGTGCCAGGTCTAAATCTCCACATTACTGTTATATTCTCTACATTACACTCAGTTCCAGGTCTAAATCTCCACATTACTGTTATATTCTCTACATTACACTCAGATCCAGGTCTAAATCTCCACATTACTGTTATATTCTCTACATTACACTCAGTGCCAGGTCTAAATCTCCACATTACTGTTATATTCTCTACATTACACTCAGTTCCAGGTCTAAATCTCCACATTTCTGTTATATTCTCTACATTACACTCAGTTCCAGGTCTAAATCTCCACATTACTGTTATATTCTCTACATTACACTCAGTTCCAGGTCTAAATCTCCACATTACTGTTATATTCTCTCTACATTACACTCAGTTCCAGGTCTAAATCTCCACATTACTGTTATATTCTCTCCACATTACACTCAGTTCCAGGTCTAAATCTCCACATTACTGTTATATACTCTACATTACACTCAGTTCCAGGTCTAAATCTCCACATTACTGTTATATTCTCTCTACATTACACTCAGTTCCAGGTCTAAATCTCCACATTACTGTTATATTCTCTCTACATTACACTCAGTTCCAGGTCTAAATCTCCACATTACTGTTATATACTCTACATTACACTCAGTTCCAGGTCTAAATCTCAACATTACTGTTATATTCTCTCTACATTACACTCAGTTCCAGGTCTAAATCTCAACATTACTGTTATATTCTCTCTACATTACACTCAGTTCCAGGTCTAAATCTCCACATTACTGTTATATTCTCTACATTACACTCAGTTCCAGGTCTAAATCTCCACATTACTGTTATATTCTCTCTACATTACACTCAGTTCCAGGTCTAAATCTCCACATTACTGTTATATTCTCTCTACATTACACTCAGTTCCAGGTCTAAATCTTCACATTACTGTTATATTCTCTACATTACACTCAGTTCCAGGTCTAAATCTCCACATTACTGTTATATTCTCTACATTACACTCAGTTCCAGGTCTAAATATCCACATTACTGTTATATTCTCTACATTACACTCAGTTCCAGGTCTAAATCTCCACATTACTGTTATATTCTCTACATTACACTCAGTTCCAGGTCTAAATCTCAACATTACTGTTATATTCTCTCTACATTACACTCAGTTCCAGGTCTAAATCTTCACATTACTGTTATATTCTCTCCACATTACACTCAGTTCCAGGTCTAAATCTCCACATTACTGTTATATTCTCTACATTACACTCAGTTCCAGGTCTAAATCTCCACATTACTGTTATATTCTCGACATTACACTCAGTTCCAGGTCTAAATCTCCACATTACTGTTATATTCTCTCTACATTACACTCAGTTCCAGGTCTAAATCTCCACATTACTGTTATATTCTCTACATTACACTCAGTTCCAGGTCTAAATCTCCACATTACTGTTATATTCTCTCTACATTACACTCAGTTCCATGTCTAAATCTCCACATTACTGTTATATTCTCTCTACATTACACTCAGTTCCAGGTCTAAATCTCCACATTACTGTTATATTCTCTACATTACACTCAGTTCCAGGTCTAATCTCCACATTACTGTTATATTCTCTCCACATTACACTCAGTTCCAGGTCTAAATCTCCACATTACTGTTATCTTCTCTCTACATTACACTCAGTTCCAGGTCTAAATCTCCACATTACTGTTATATTCTCTCTAGATTACACTCAGTTCCAGGTCTAAATCTCCACATTACTGTTATATTCTCTCTACATTACACTCAGTTCCAGGTCTAAATCTCCACATTACTGTTATATTCTCTCTAGATTACACTCAGTTCCAGGTCTAAATCTCCACATTACTGTTATATTCTCTACATTACACTCAGTTCCAGGTCTAAATCTCCACATTACTGTTATATTCTCTCTACATTACACTCAGTTCCAGGTCTAAATCTCCACATTACTGTTATATTCTCTACATTACACTCAGTTCCAGGTCTAAATCTCCACATTACTGTTATATTCTCTCTACATTACACTCAGTTCCAGGTCTAAATCTCCACATTACTGTTATATTCTCTACATTACACTCAGTTCCAGGTCTAAATCTCCACATTACTGCTATATTCTCTACATTACACTCAGTTCCAGGTCTAAATCTCCACATTACTGTTATATTCTCTCTACATTACACTCAGTTCCAGGTCTAAATCTCCACATTACTGTTATATTCTCTCTACATTACACTCAGTTCCAGGTCTAAATCTCCACATTACTGTTATATTCTCTCTACATTACACTCAGTTCCAGGTCTAAATCTCCACATTACTGTTATATTCTCTACATTACACTCAGTTCCAGGTCTAAATCTCCACATTACTGTTATATTCTCTACATTACACTCAGTTCCAGGTCTAAATCTCCACATTACTGTTATATTCTCTACATTACACTCAGTTCCAGGTCTAAATCTCCACATTACTGTTATATTCTCGACATTACACTCAGTTCCAGGTCTAAATCTCCAAATTACTGTTATATTCTCTCTACATTACACTCAGTTCCAGGTCTAAATCTCCACATTACTGTTATATTCTCTCTACATTACACTCAGTTCCAGGTCTAAATCTCCACATTACTGTTATATTCTCTCTACATTACACTCAGTTCCAGGTCTAAATCTCCACATTACTGTTATATTCTCTACATTACACTCAGTTCCAGGTCTAAATCTCCACATTACTGTTATATTCTCTCTACATTACACTCAGTTCCAGGTCTAAATCTCCACATTACTGTTATATTCTCTACATTACACTCAGTTCCAGGTCTAAATCTCCACATTACTGTTATATTCTCTACATTACACTCAGTTCCAGGTCTAAATCTCCACATTACTGTTATATTCTCTCTACATTACACTCAGTTCCAGGTCTAAATCTCCACATTACTGTTATATTCTCTACATTACACTCAGTTCCAGGTCTAAATCTCCACATTACTGTTATATTCTCTCTACATTACACTCAGTTCCAGGTCTAAATCTCCACATTACTGTTATATTCTCTACATTACACTCAGTTCCAGGTCTAAATCTCCACATTACTGTTATATTCTCTCTACATTACACTCAGTTCCATGTCTAAATCTCCACATTACTGTTATATTCTCTCTACATTACACTCAGTTCCAGGTCTAAATCTCCACATTACTGTTATATTCTCTCTACATTACACTCAGTTCCATGTCTAAATCTCCACATTACTGTTATATTCTCTACATTACACTCAGTTCCAGGTCTAAATCTCCACATTACTGTTATATACTCTACATTACACTCAGTTCCAGGTCTAAATCTCCACATTACTGTTATATTCTCTACATTACACTCAGTTCCAGGTCTAAATCTCCACATTACTGTTATATTCTCTCTACATTACACTCAGTTCCATGTCTAAATCTCCACATTACTGTTATATTCTCTCTACATTACACTCAGTTCCAGGTCTAAATCTCCACATTACTGTTATATTCTCTCTACATTACACTCAGTTCCATGTCTAAATCTCCACATTACTGTTATATTCTCTACATTACACTCAGTTCCAGGTCTAAATCTCCACATTACTGTTATATACTCTACATTACACTCAGTTCCAGGTCTAAATCTCCACATTACTGTTATATTCTCTACATTACACTCAGTTCCAGGTCTAAATCTCCACATTACTGTTATATTCTCTCTACATTACACTCAGTTCCATGTCTAAATCTCCACATTACTGTTATATTCTCTCTACATTACACTCAGTTCCAGGTCTAAATCTCCACATTACTGTTATATTCTCTCTACATTACACTCAGTTCCAGGTCTAAATCTCCACATTACTGTTATATTCTCTCTACATTACACTCAGTTCCAGGTCTAAATCTCCACATTACTGTTATATTCTCTACATTACACTCAGTTCCAGGTCTAAATCTCCACATTACTGTTATATTCTCTACATTACACTCAGTTCCAGGTCTAAATCTCCACATTACTGTTATATTCTCTACATTACACTCAGTGCCAGGTCTAAATCTCCACATTACTGTTATATTCTCTACATTACACTCAGTTCCAGGTCTAAATCTCCACATTTCTGTTATATTCTCTACATTACACTCAGTTCCAGGTCTAAATCTCCACATTACTGTTATATTCTCTACATTACACTCAGTTCCAGGTCTAAATCTCCACATTACTGTTATATTCTCTCTACATTACACTCAGTTCCAGGTCTAAATCTCCACATTACTGTTATATTCTCTACATTACACTCAGTTCCAGGTCTAAATCTCCACATTACTGTTATATTCTCTCTACTTTAAAACAAAAGTATTTACATTACTATAGCATGTTCATTGTGCTGTAAATGCATAGGCACCGCCTACAGGGAGGCGATGGGTCACCACTCGGTTTGCTGAAATTTTAGTTCATTCTGCTGTGCTGTTAGTTTTTTGCTCACTGTAGCTGATCTCTAAAACCAGCAAGAGTTACAATCACTTTTGTCGCTCTGTTGAATAATGAGGGAGCTGTTCTGAATTAAAACACTGCTTTGTATTAAAGAAAAGGTGAACACAGTGGAGAAATGTGACTCCCAGCCAAAATTGAACCTGAACTGATGTACTGAGTTCATTGTGTTGCATTCACTGTATGACTTTAATAAGTATAATATTATTGCAAAAGTGTACAATAATAAAAACCTAATTAAATGGTACCACTTTATTGTAGTGGTCCTTTGTAGATGATTAATACACTCATAACAGAGTACCAGTGACATATCATTGACAAAGCAGTAGTGAAGCATCTGAATGCAGCTGAGGTAAATATTTTGATGTTCTGTTGATACTTTATGTACAATAGGTAGATTTATTTTTGATATGTTATGTGGAGTAGACTTGATCTGGTACCTCCATTAAGCAAAACCTATCCTTACCCAGCCTTAGCGAAGACCTAATCCTCAACCTGGCCTTAATCCTAACTCTAACCTTAACCTCAACCCAAAACCTAATCCTAAACATCACCCTGGCCCTAATCCTGACTAACCTTGTCCAAACCCTAATCCACTGTATCTCCAGGTCCAGGCTGGTGTCAGCATGTGTATCAGCTTGTTGAGGATGTTGATGGTCTGTATTAAACCTGTTACTGTTCAGTTCCTCTCCATTAAACATCTATAGATCTGAACTTGGACACCAAATAAAGTGAAAAACAGCTGAATCCAGCAGATTATAAACAAGTTTTATTTATGCAGTCAATCGAACATCTCTTGATAACTGCTGAAAGTTTTCACTGCTGCTACATTGCTTACATTAACATGACACACATGGCTGAGTGAATGTAAGGAGGTGGAGCTGGGAGCAAGGGACACTGTCCTACACCCTCACACAATCCTTACCTCACAGGAGGAGAACAGCCTCTCTCTCTAAAAGTGATTGGAGGATCCATTGACTGGCCACTCTTCATGGACACACAGCTGGGCTCAGGTGAGTCTGATCTTTTCCGCTTCATCATTCTAGAACAAAGATATTGTTCATATGAAGAACATGTATATATATTTTTTCTTTTTTTCAAACACACCAGCTAGTAAAATCCTTTTACTTTAACTTATATTAAAAGTAAAGAATGTTTACTGTAAATTGACCAGTTTGGAGATTTGTTTTATCTTGGATTGTTTTCTTTGCTTCTTTGACAACTATGTTAATATGAAGAAGAGTGGAGGCTGGTATAGCCACAAAGGGGGCCAATTCTCCCCCTTTGTGGCTATACCAGCCTCCACTCTTCTGGGAAGCTTTCTACAATTTACACAATCGTGCTAAAGTGTGTCTGTGGACATTGTGCCCATTCAATCAAAAGAGCATGAGGTCAGGCACTGATGTTGGATGAGAGAGCCTGACTCAGAATCGATGTTCCATCCTAAAGATGTTCAGTGGGGTTGAGGTCAGGGCTCTGTGAGGCCACTGGAGTTCTTCCGCACAAAACTGGTCACTCCGTATCCTTATGGAGCTGGTCTGTGCTCAGGGGCTCAGTCCTGCTGGACCAGGAAAGGCTCTTCCCCAAACTGCCGACCCAAAGCTGGAAGCTTAACTCTGTGAAATGTCTTTGTGCTGTAGCATCAACATCACCCTTCACTGGAACTGAGAGCCCAAACCCTGAAAAACAGCCAAGCCCATCATCCCTCCTCCACCAAACTCTACTGCTGGCTCTGAGTTCCGGTAGAGAACGTTCTCCTCATCCACCAAACCCAGATTCATCATCAGACTGACAGATAGAGAAGCTGATTAATCTCTCCAGAGATCACAGTTCCACTGTTCCAGAGTCCAGTGGTGGCACTTTACTCCCCTCCAGCAGATGCTTAACATGCTGATCATAGTGATCTCAGGCTTCTGTGCAGCCACTCAGCTTGGATGATGATTCATGAAGTTCTTGATGCACCGTGTTTATGCTGATGTTGCGTCCAGAGGTACATTGGAACTCTGTAGTGATTATAACACATTAAGTGCTTCAGCGGATCCGGTGTGTTTGCATGATTTACTGCTTTGTGGCTGAGCTCTTGTTGCTCCTAAATGCTTTTATTTCACAATAAGAGCAATTACAGTGGACGGGGGTCGATCTAAAAGGACAGAAATTTCACAAGCTGACCTGTGGCAAAGGCGTCCTATGACATCTCTTCAGAAGTCATTGAGCTCTTCAGTAAGACTACTCCCAGTGTTTGTTTATGGAGACCGCAAGGATATATGCTTGATTTATGGAGTTAAATATGGAGTTAATTTTGCGCTATGTGTATTAAATAAAATAATAAAATCTAAATTAAATTATAACAAACTTATTTTTCCAACAAGATTACTATTTATTTTACTCATTTATGTAAGTATTGCTCATTTGGCCAGTCTTTGCTTTCATTTGTGGAAATATTTTCTTCTGAAATCGCACTAACGCTTCCGATTTTTAGCACATTTTTATTTGGCCGAGTCATAAACGAGAGCATTCGCCTGCACTCCCAGTAATGTTTATCATGTTTATTAATGAAGCACAACCTCAGTGTCTTGTGTAACCTGTGGAAAATAGTGATTTTGGAAATGTAAGCATATTAGGTAAGCTCGTCTGCTGAACGAAGCTGGACCTTTCAGATTTGCAGCTACTAGTGCTAATTAGCCTAGCAGTGGTTAAACAGGCAAGCTTTGCAGCTGTTTAACTCGGTGTTTCTTAGGTCTCATTCTGTGGACCTACAGCTCGATAGATTTTCAACTAGAGATGAAACCGTATGAAAATATAATATCATGATTATGGTGAGCAAAATCATCAGTCATGAGTTTTGTCACAGCGTTGTTTGATTAAACTCTCATTTGTATTTCCAACATATTTTGGAAACTTTGATATTTAAAATTTTGCTCATGGATTTTATGATTTTATTGGATAGAAACACTTGGAAGCATTAATTAGGAGTCCATATATAGTTTTGGCTATATACTTTATCTTTGTAATGTAAATTTTCAAATATGGAACACCATCTAATGTGAGGTAATGAAGTATAAATTAGGGATTTATTAAAGAACAAGAATGACGTGGAGTTTAAAGGTAGAACGTAAGTATTATTGTATTAATCATCCACCAGCTTAGCCAGCTACTGTTCTTTTAACTCTGTGCTGTGTCACATGCTGTGTGGTGGTTAGATAAACATTTCTCAGTTCTTCTTTTTCCATTTTTCTCACAAACACCACAAACACACAGTTTAAAGTGTCCTGTGTTGCTGTGCCACATTTTGTTGAATTAGTATAGAGATTTAATTCTGAGAAACGTACGGTGTTTACAGTTTCACCTAAGCTTGATGAAACACTCTCCCTCTACACATTATACCAGCTTGTCCTTCTACTGGTCTAACGTCCCCACCCAGTCAGGGACGGCTCTAATGTCTGTATACAAAGTAAAAGTACAAGTAAAATGTCTAATATGGACCCTTTAACCGTCAGCACTACATCTGTGTTCACACTGTCCCTGTTCTCTCACCTCATCTCTCTCTCTGTGTGCTGTTCTTCTCCAGAGGAATTCATTGTGGAGCTCATGTCTCCTGCAGGTCACAGCTGGAACCTGAAATCAGAGGAAAAGAGCAGGACACACAGTTACTCCGCTCCAGAATCACTGCCTCAGATTCAGCTCTGTGTGATCACGTTTTCCATTTACAGAGGAATATTCAAACCGTCAGGTCAGGAAAGTGATTCTGTTAGTAAAGACCTACTGGACTGACCTTTGTCCACTGCAGATTCATATAATTCGCTCTAGCACAGCTCAGATTTACAGACTCACCGTCTTTCTGTCCTAAAGTCATTTGTGTTCATCACTTCGTAAAGTGGAGATGCCAAGTTTCACTTTCATTTCAACGGGTTTGTTCAGCTTCCTGAGAAGAAGGGGCGGAGACACAGTGCATCTTTGCATTTTTTTTTACTCATACCACATATTCCTTTTATCTAATGCTTTATTATTTTTTTGAGTATTTGTTTAGTATTTTTGTACTGTTGATAAACCACTCTGAAGGCTGGGCTCTCCTGAGTTTACAAGTGATGCAGTTAAAAGTTCAAAGCACTCTCCTGCCCCCGGCAGGTCACTCTGTGTACTGTTAGGGTTTGTAAGTGATGTAGTTTATAGTTAAGTGCTCTCCTGCCCCCTGCAGGTCACTCTGTGTACTGTTAGGGCTTGTAAGTCATGTGGTTTGAAGATCAGAGAGCTCTCCTGCCCCCTGCAGGTCACTCTGTGTCCTGCTGAGTTTATAAGTGATGTAGTTTATAGTTAAGTGCTCTCCTGCCCCCTGCAGGTCACTCTGTGTACTGTTAGGGCTTGTAAGTCATGTGGTTTGAAGATCAGAGAGCTCTGCTGCCCCCTGCAGGTCACTCTGTGTCCTGCTGAGTTTATAAATGATGTAGTTTATAGTTAAGTGCTCTCCTGCCCCCTGCAGGTCACTCTGTGTACTGTTAGGGCTTGTAAGTCATGTGGTTTGAAGATCAGAGAGCTCTCCTGCCCCCTGCAGGTCACTCTGTGTCCTGCTGAGTTTATAAGTGATGTAGTTTATAGTTAAGTGCTCTCCTGCAGAAAATCTGCCAGTAAAGAAGAAGTAGCTAACAAAACAAAACATATAACCAATTAACCACACTGAGCAATGTATATT
Source organism: Pygocentrus nattereri (assembly GCF_015220715.1). Classification (NCBI taxonomy): domain Eukaryota; kingdom Metazoa; phylum Chordata; class Actinopteri; order Characiformes; family Serrasalmidae; genus Pygocentrus; species Pygocentrus nattereri. Next base: position 848,615 of record NC_051219.1, read on the forward strand.
AGAGAACATGTAACAACCGGACTGAACAGTGTGTATTTGCAAGAAGAAGTAAATGAACACTTTGAAATTGCCTGGATTTCAGCACTGAATACTACTAAAATGTGGTCTGATTATTATCTAATTCACAATTACGCACAAACACAATCTACCTAAACTATTTTTATTGAGCACATTGAGTAAACATCTACATCTAAGTGAACCTCTGTGTTATTGACTTCATAAGCTAATTGGCGAAAGATTTTTCAAAGTAAGGGGATGAGACTGGAAGCATGGGTTTCACAGGTGCCCATTAAATGCATACAGCACACAAAGCCTGCTTACTGACAATTCTCTCCTTCTTTTCGTGACCAAGAGCTATTTTCTCCTTGGCCAAAGCCCTGTCAGATGAGGTTTAAATACTAAGACTATTCTGCACTGTGGTTTGGTTCTAATTATCATCTAATCACTTTCAAAAATAAACAAAAATAAAAGAAAGAAAGAAAGAAAGAAACCCTTCCTGGATCGGGGCCTTGTCGTGGCGGAAGGGCTTGTGTGGTCTAGGGATCTTCAGAGCTAAGTCATCGGGAGCAATATGCTCCTGGTAGAGTCTCCCAGGGCGAACTGGTCTGGAGTGAAGACCCAGACTTACACGATCCAAAGTTTATTCTCCATGAATATGGTACATAAAAAATCGTGTACCCTGCCCGGGAAAGGGTCACCGGGACCTACCCCTGGAGCCAGGCCTGGGGGTAGAGTTCCACGGTGAGTGCCTGGTGGCCGGGCAGCCCACGTAATCCGGCCGGGCTCAGCCCGAAGAGGCAACGTGGGGAGGCCATGTGGGCCCACCACCCGCAAGGTCCAGCATGGGGGAGCGGTGCAGTGCCATATTGGCAGTGGGAGATGGTGGGGAGGCCCTAGTTGGCCTAGGCTCCTGCAGCAGAAACTAGCTCTTGGTACATGGAACGTAACCTCACTGGGGGGGAAGGAGCCGGAACTTGTGCAGGAGGTTGAGAGGTACCAACTAGATATAGTTGGGCTCACCTCCACCCACAGTGTCGGCTCTGGAACCAAACTCCTGGATAGGGGTTGGTCTCTCTTCTACTCAGGGGTTGCACAGGGTGAGAGGCGCCGGGCGGGTGTGGGGATACTCACAAGTCCCCAGCTGGTGACCAGGCAGTTGGAGTTTGTCCCGGTGGACGAGAGGGTCGCCTCAATGCGAATTAAAATTGCAGAGAGGAAAACTTTGACTGTTGTCTGTGCGTATGCACCAAACAACAGGTCAGAGTATTCGGCCTTCCTGGAGCGAGTGGGCGGGGTTCTGGAAAGGGTCCCGCCTACAGACTCCATAGTCCTACTGGGAGACTTCAATGCTCACGTTGGCAATGACTGGGAGACCTGGAGAGGCGTGATTGGGAAGAACGGCCTGCCCGATCTAAACCCGAATGGTGAGTTGTTATTGGACTTCTGTGCCAGGCATGGATTGTCCATAATGAACACCAAGTTCGAACACAAGGATGTTCATAAGTGTACATGGTACCAGAGCTCCTTGGGTCAAAGGTCAATGATCGACTTTGTTGTCGTTTCATCTGACTTGGGACCATATGTTCTGAACACTAGGGTGAAGAGAGGTGCTGAGCTGTCAACTGATCACCATCTGGTGGTGAGTTGGATCAGATGGCAGGGAAGACTGATGGTCAGACCCGGTAGGCCCAAGCGAATAGTGAGGGTGTGCTGGGAACGACTTTCAGAGGCCCCTGTTCGGAATGATTTCAACTCCCACCTCCAGGAGAGCTTTTCTCACGTCCCGGAGGAGGTAGGGGACATGGAGTCTGAATGGACCCTGTTCAAAACCTCCATTGTGGAAGCTGCCAGGCGTAGCTGTGGCCAAAAGCTTGTGGGTGCCTGTCAGGGCGGTAACCCAAGAACCTCCTGGTGGACACCAGTGGTGAGGGAGGCCGTCAAGCTGAAGAAAGAGGCCTTTAGGGACTGGTTGGCCTGAAGGACTCCCGATTCAGCAGATAGGTACCGACAGGCAAAAAAGGTGGCAGCTGCAACTGTGGCAGAAGCAAAATCCAGGGCATGGGAGGAGTTTGGTGAGGCCTTGGAAAAAGACTTTCGTTCGGCCTCAAAGAGGTTCTGGACAACTGTCCGGCGACTCAGGAGGGGTCGGGGTGGCTGCGCCCAAGCTGTATTCGGCAAGGGTGGAGAAACTCTGACTTCAAATGAGGATATTGCCGGTCGGTGGAAGGAGCACTTTGAGGAACTTCTTAATCCGGGAGACATGCCTCCCTCACGGGAGTCAGGGCCAGAGGCTTCTGGGGTGTCAAGTTCCATTTCCCTGGTGGAGATCACTGAGGTAGTTGGTAAGCTCCTCAGTGGTAAGGCACCGGGGGTGGATGAGATTCGTCCAGAAATGCTTAAGGCTCTGGATATTGTGGGGCTGTCATGGCTAACACGCCTTTGCAATATTGCATGGACCTCGGGAACAGTACTTTTGGACTGGCAGACTGGGGTGGTGGTCCCTATTTTTAAAAAGGGGGACCGGAGGGTGTGTGCCAATTATCAGGGTATCACACTGCTCAGCCTCCCTGGGAAAGTCTATGCAAAGGTGATGGAAAGGAGACTCCGACCGATAGTTGAACCTCAGATTGAGGAGGAACAATGTGGATTCCGTCCCGGCCGTGGAACAATGGATCAGCTTTTCACCCTCTCACAGATTGTTGAGGGGGCATGGGAGTTTGCCAACCCAGTCTACATGTGTTTTGTGGACTTGGAGAAGGCTTATGACCGTGTTCCTCGAGATATCTTGTGGGAGGTCCTCTGGGAGTATGGGGTGCCGGGGCTACTACTCCGGGCTATCCAATCTCTGTACTCCCGGAGTGAGAGCTGTGTCCGTATACTTGGCATTAAGTCAGACTCTTTCAGGGTTAGCGTTGGACTTCGCCAGGGTTGTGCTCTGTCTCCACTCTTGTTTGTGATATTCATGGAGTGTCCGGGCGTAGCCGGGGTCAGGAGGGCATTATGTGTGGAGGCAGGAGGGTGGCGTCTCTGCTATTTGCAGATGATGTTGTTCTTTTGGCGAATCACATGGATGCCTCCAACGCTCGCTGGAGCGGTTTGCAGCTGAGTGTGAAGTGGTCACTGTACCAGACTATATTGGTGAAGAGGGAGTTGAGCCAAAAGACTAAGCTCTCTGTTTACCGGTCGATCTACATCCCAACCCTCACCTATGGTCATGAGCTGTGGGTAATGAC